>NC_056732.1:440863552-440951052 GCF_019279795.1 Protopterus annectens | reverse complement strand
GTTCTGTTGATTGGGGAAGAATGTAGGTAGGTGGATAGCCTGGTTTAAAGACACTCTGGATACCACCTTAGGCATAAATGTAGGATTTGTTCTCATGGACACTCTGTCCTGATGGAAGATTAGGAAGGGTTGTACTGCCATTAAAGCCTGTAGCTCAGAAACCCTTCTTGCTGAGGTAATTGCCAGCAGGAAAGCAGTTTTCCAGGATAGGTGTTGAAGTTCTGCTGTTGCTGCTGGTTCGAAAGGGGAGTGTCAATTTTCTAGCACAAAGTTAAAGTCCCATGCTGGCAATGGTGGTTTCCTAGGAGGTTTTACATTTTTAATTCCCCTCAGAAACTGCCTGAGTAGAGGATGTGAGAAGACAGGGGGATCGAAGCTGTATTCTGCAGAAATAGCTGATGCATGTATCTTGATGGAGGAATAGGACAGGCCTGTATGGAAAAGCTCTGCCAAATACTCCAGGATGTTGGCTATGTCTACCTTTGACACATCTTTTCCCCTTTCAGTACTCCAAATGAGAAATCTTTTCCATTTTCCTGCATAGTTCCTTCTTGTTGAAGGTCTGCGGGCCTCAAGGATAATGTCTTTAACCCTTTGGGATAAATCTGGGTTAGTTGCTCTTATGTAATGTTCCAGGCAGTCAGCTGCAGAGTTTTCAGGTTTGGATGCAGGGTGTTGTAGCCGCTCTGAGTTAACAGCAATGGAATCAGGGGTAGTGCCCACATTTGTCCCCGAGACATGCTCCTCAGTAATGGGTACCAATGTTGTCTTGGCCAGTCTGGAGCTATCAGAATGATCCTTGGACGTTCCTCTTTGATTTTCAATAGCACCTTGTGCATCAAAGGAAGAGGTGGGAATGCATATGCTGTCAGGCCTTTCCAACTGAAGGATAGAGAGTCCACCTTCCAAGCAAGTGGGTGGTACGTCCTTGTGCAGAATTTCTTGAGCTGGTGATTGAGTGGGGATGCGAATAGCTCTATTTGTGGTAGTCCCCATTTCCTTGTGATGGCCTTGAAGATGTCTGGGTGTAGCATCCATTCGTGAGCATCCGAAGTAGTTCTGCTTAATATGTCTGCTAGAATGTTTTCTTTTCCCGGTACAAAAATTGCTTGTAACTGAATGTTGTAGCTCAGAGCCATATTCCATAGGTCCAGTGCCATCCGGCATAGAGGGTATGAATGAGTGCCTCCCTGTTTGTTGATGTACCACATGACTGTGGTGTTGTCTGTCCTTATCAACTGCCCTTCTTGGAGGAATGGTCTGAAATTCTGGATTGCCAGTTTTACTGCCAGCATTTCCTTTTGATTTATGTGCAGGTGCAGCTGATCTTGAGTCCATAAGCTTTGTATGCACTTGTCCAGCATGTGGGCCCCCCAACCGAGGTCTGAGGCGTCCGTTGTGATGGTTTGGCTTGGTTGAATGCTGTGGAAGGGCAAACCTGGGTTTGACTGACATGCCTGAGCCCACCATAGGAACTCTTGTTTCAGGCATGGGATTAGTGGTATTTCGGTTTCTAGGCTGTGCCTGTGTTGAGACCATAAATTCTTCAGGTACCACTGTAGCTTTCTCATATGTAGTCTGGCATGAGGGACCAGGATTATGCAGGATGCCATGAAGCCCAAGGCCTGCAGTACTTTCCTTGCTGTTAGTTGGTTCTGCTTTGTTAATGCCAAGAAGTAGAGAGGAAGTTGTTCTTGTTTTTCTGCAGTTAGGAATGCCATCTGTTTTGTTGTGTCCAATTCTGCACCTAAGAAGGTTATTCTTTGGGATGGTGTTAGTCTTGATTTTTTTTTTTTATATTGACTGTATATCCCAGGGCTTGCAGTAAGTAAATGACTCTTTGTAAGTCTTCTGTTAGCTTGTTTCTGTTGTCCGCTTGTATCAGGCAGTCGTCCAGGTATGGATATATTTGGATTCCCTGAAGCCTGCAGTGAGCGATTACTGATGCCAGGCATTTCGTGAACACTCTGGGCGCAGTAGATAAGCCAAAGGGCAATGCTGAGAATTGATAATGCTCTGATCCTGCAAGAAATCTGAGGTATCTTCTGCAATTTGGTCGTATGGGGACGTGCAGGTATGCCTCCTTGAGATCTAGAGTCACCAGCCAAGACTCCTTGCCCAGCATGGGAAGAAGTTGCTGTGGGGTCAGCATTTTGAATTTTGGAACAATGATGAATGTGTTTAAAGCGGACAGGTCGAGAATAGGCCTCCAATTTTTCTCTTTTCTTGGTACCAGGAAGAGTCTGGAGTAAAATCCTTTCCTTGTTCCATAGATGGTACCCTTTCCACAGCTCTCATTTTTGCTAATTGAGCTATTTGTTTTAGAGCTTCTGTCTTTTGATTTGGTGGTAGGTTTGGCATTCCTCTTTTTCCTGGTAAAGTATGGAAATGAAACCTGTAGCCTTGGTCTATAGTTTGCAAAATCCACTTGTCTCTTGTGATGCAGTGCCAGTTTTTTGAAAATAAGGCTAACTTTCCGCCTAAGGGTGCTGCTATTTGTTCCCTGGTAGGCGGTGCCAGAGCCAAGTCACTGTGATTGTCCTGTTGCAGTGGTAGTAGTTGTGTCTGTGCCTCGCTGGTTGTTACCTTGCCACTTGCGTCCCCTGTAGGCACCTCCTCTGGATTGGTTTCTGCCTCTTGAACACCTATTCCTGCCTCTCTGCGTTTTAGAGGAGTCTGGAAAGGACCAATTTTTGGAAGGCCAGTTCCTGCTAAACCTTGGAGGCTGAACCTGTAAGAAATCTTTCACTGTTTGTACAGATTTTGCCTTCTCTTCCATTTTCTTCAGTACCTGCTGAGCAGGAGAACCAAATAAATTGACCTTATTCATAGGAGCATCTAATAGTTTTGCTTTAACATGATCCGGCAAGACCTGTTCTTTCAACCATGCATGCCTTCTGATAACTGTGCCAGTCATGGCTGATCTAAAGGAAGCCTCCAGTGCATCATAGCCACATTTTAAAGAATGGTTACTAACCTGCTGAATGTTATGCACCATTTCTAGAACATATTTCTTATCTAAAGAGTCATCAGAGGACAGTTTCTTAGTTAACTGATCAAGCATAAACTCCTGGTATTGGATCATATGAAACTGACAGTTCAATGCCCTAGCTGAGAGAGTAGCAGAGGTGTATACTTTTTTACCCCATCTCTCTAAGGACCTGGATTCCCTTTCCGAGGGAAGGGGATTTTTAACTGAGGTCGAAGCTACTGCCTTAGGCCCCTGGGAGATAGTCTCGGATCTGCAAAGGATCCTTGTATAAATGGTGATGTGTGTCCGGGACCCTGTAGAACCTATCGGGCTTAGCAGGGGCTGGAGGCAAAGTATCAGGAGCAGTGCAAGCATCATTAAATGCATCATCTACAACAGTAAGAACTGGAGGTATAGCTAAAGGCCTATGTTGTGGTAAATGCAAAAAAGTCCTAAGCCTTTTCCTTGAATCTGAGAAATCTTGCCCCTGCCATTGAAATTGCTCCCTCATGGCATGTAAGGTTTCCCAAAGGAAAATTCCTCTGGTGGAGAGGCAGAAGGAATCGATTCCTCAGCATCGGAGTCTTCATAAGGAGAAAAAGGAGCCTCTGGATGGTCTGTATTGTCTGAATCATCAGAAGAATCATCTGAGGACACTGGCTCAGGGGGCTCTGCTTTAGGTCTCTTTTCTGGAGGAGGTTGAGAGGCCCTGTCTGGATGAGGTTGGGATCCCCTTATTAAAGAGATGAGATCCTCTGCCAGAGTAAGCATTTGGGAACTGGAGCTGGGCCTGTGAGAGGGGGCTTAACAGGCACAGACTTAGAAGTTTTGGCTGCTTTAGCCCTGGCAAAGGCCTTTATGGACATGGCTGCAGGAGGCCTAGCAGCACCACGTGCAGGGGTTGAAACATCCAAGGGGATGGTGTCCGATAATTCTTGTGAAACCACAGTAGCAGGTTGAATTTCAGAGGCCGATTCAACCAGGTTAGAAGGGGCCTCGGTAGTAGTCATGGATTCGGCTGAAGATAGAACCGCTTGCTCGGTTTCGGCCGAAACCGAGACACTCGCGGTTTGCTTAACCGCGGTTTCGGCCGAAACCGCGGACCGCGAGAGTCGGTCCTTTTCTTTGCGTTTCTTAACAACTTGTGAAGTCGGAGGATCCGACGGCATAATGTACGCGAAATCTGAGCCGAAAAACTGTTCAGCAAACTCCGACCGACGTCTAAGCGTCCGTCGGTTGAAAGAAGCACAGGCTAAACAAGCTGCTACGTCGTGGTCAGGGCCTAAACAAGGTAAGCAGTAAGAGTGGAAATCTTTATGAGGTATTTGTTTCCCACAAGTTAAACAGTTATTCACTTTTTCTGACATCGGCTGAAGCAAGAAAGAGTCCCCAACGGGGTACTTAGCTTTTTAGAAGTCTTCGAAGTAGTATTCGGTAGTAGTAATCTCTGGATCTGACCGACCGGCACTTGCGAACAGCTTCTGCTTCGGGCGCCACGCGGCAAGAAAGACTGAGGAAAATGGCATTGGCTGATGCCTTTATACCCGAAGAACTGCAGCTATGACGTCGGGTGAAGTGCGACACCAGCCGAGGCCAGACCCAGACTTTGGAATCCGGCCGACCGAGGGGCTGCCTGACGACAGGACAACCCATTTGTAAGGACTGCAGATGCATCCTTGAAGGACATCGAGGAAGGCCTAAGATAAGGTTTATGGATGTGGTGAGAGAGGACATGCAGGTGGTTGGTGTGAAAGAGCATGATGCAGGGGACAGGAAGAAACGGAAACAGATAATCCGCTGTGGCGACCCCTAATGGGAACAGCCGAAAGATGACGATGATGATGATGATGAGTAAAGCTGACTTAGCCCACACATTAATTGATTTTAAACTTTTTGTTAGGGGAATGAATTTAAAACTGTTTTTTGGGGGGGAGATGACGGGACATGACTGTTGACACGTAGCAAGTACTTTTATTCCGCCAATGCATCCTACACTGGCTTTGTTTGACAAAATTTGTGAAATGGACTTTACGTAATGTTTGGTCATCAAATATTTTTGGCTAGAATACTGTGTTTAATGTAAGTAGGTACGAGAAACAAACCATCACTAGACTGAAGGAAACAGGAGTAAGGATTATGAAACCTGACAAGGGAGGGAGCCTAGTTGTTATGACAGAAGAATACACTACTAAAATGTTTAAAATACTTGACAGTAACATGTATCAGGAGGCTTCAAAAAATGAATTAAATCAGGCTTATTCAAGAATCCATTCACTATTCAATGATTTTTTTCATTGAAGGTAGAATTGACCTGCAAACATTTAATTATCTCATTATGATTACACCCAGGATTCCTATTTTATTTGGTATTCCTAAGATTCATAAATCACTTTCCGACCCTCCCATGAGACCACTAGTTGATGGAAGGAACAGTATCACTTATCCTTGTGCCAAAGTTGTAGACAACATACTACAAAAATATGTGAAACAGGAAGTTGACATTTGTAAGGATTCCTGGTCATTTCTTGAGAAAATGAATACCCTTACATTTGATGAGAATCTTCATTTTTTAACTGTAGATGTGAGGGATTTGTACTCATGTATACCCCACGAGCTTGGTATGGAATGGGTTTGCCTCCTTTTGTAGAAAAGGGGAGCTACTCAAGCTGAACTACCACTTGTTTCAGAGTTATTAGACATTGTTTTGTCTTACAACTATTTGACCTTTAATAACAAGATTTACCTCCAGAAAGTAGGGGTTGCCATGGGATTCCCATGTGAAGGTAGTTTTGCAAACTTCGTGATGGATTACTGGGAGCAGGAAATTGTGCGGAAAAATGAACAAGTGAACAATCAGATTAAACTCTACAGACATTTCCTTGATGACATTTTTATTTTAAATCCAAGGAGACGAAAATGAAGCAAAGAACATTGTAACCTACTTTAATACTAGTTCTGAATTCTTGGAATTCATGTACACATTTGGTAAGGACAGGATTGTCTATTTAGATGTAGAACTATGAAAAGACTTTCAGAACAAAACCTACTGTGCTAAGATTTACAGAAAGGATACTTATTCCAATAGTTTCTTACATTATGAAAGCAACCACCCTTGGTACTAAAAAGAGATCTATAGTGAAAGGGCAGTTGGTCCAGGCAGCTTGGATGGTATCAAGCGAACTTGATTTTTTAGAAGAATGTGAAACATTACAAAATATGTTTACCAATCAAGGTTATCCAGAACAACTGATTATTAACCTCATTGAGGAAGTCCAAGAAATAAGAAGGTTAGGTTTTTTCCAACCAATCCTGTGTAGAGGCCTACACATCACAATTCAGACTCAACACAGTGAAAATAACCAACTGAATTTGTATTTTATAACACCCTTTAGTACTGACAGTGAATTTGTTTCATCTATCATCCACAAAAATTAGACATTGATTTTCAACAACAATGAGTTAAGAAACAAAGTGCCTAACACCCCTAAAATAGTGTGGAAAAGGGGAAGGAATTTGAAGCAAATCATGAAGAGTAATACCCCAAAGTTGCCATGGAGAAAGGGTATGTTTCAATGTAACGTGTAACTTCTGCCCTAATATGGCCACTGGTGAGACCTTCAACATTAGAAACCATACACTTAAGGTAAAAAATAGATTCAATTGCCAATCCAAAGGTGTTGTTTATGTTGCACAATGCCAACAATGTTTAGCATTTTAGCATTTTACTTTGGTAAAACAGATAGAAGGCTACGTGAGAGGGTGTATGAACATCTTTATTATATAAAGAAAGGCAAATTAGAAAATGCATTAGCCAAACATGTTAGCGATTTTCCCCACCATACATTTTTATTTAAGGCAGTAGACTGTGTTCAAAAGGAAGGTCGGGGGGCCCTGACTCTGTATGGTTGGAAATATTAGAACTGTATTGGCAACTTCATACCAATGCTTGTTCATTCCCAGGTCTTAATGAGACTTGCTCCATATATCCCATTTTAAAAATGAAGAGTTTGACCAGGTAAAAGTCAGGTTCTGTACATTATACTTATTATTAATTCTTATATTTATGTCTATTCCCATTTCATTTACGCACATTATATTAATTAAATGTGTGTATATATATATATATATATATATATATATATATATATATATATATATATATACATATATATATATATATATATATATATATATATATATACACATATATATATATATATATATATATATATATATACATACATACATATATATATATATATATATATATATACATACATATATATATATATATATATATATATATATACACTTACTATATTAGTTGCTTACATCACAAAGCTTGAAGGTTTTTATACATTTTTATAGGTAAAATGTGTATTCTGATATTTATTAAATGTAAATATATTTATTATACCTGTTACTTACACACAAAACTTGAAGGTGTGTATGCCTTTACTTTGTGGGAACATGAATTAGTTGTTCAGATATACACCATCGATTTTTGTTTTTTATATATTTTTATATGTAAAATGTGTATTTTGTATTTTTTATTGAATTGTATATCATGTATGTATTGTAATGCATCAAGGTGGTCTCTTACCTGTTGGTGACCTTTTTTATGCATGGCTCTTTTGCCGCAGCTGCTATACATATATATATATATATATATATATATATATATATATATATATATATATACACATATATATATTTTTTTTATAGTACTATTCTTTATAAGTAAATGCATTTCGTACAGTAAATATTAATAATTATTTAATATATGTGGGTGTTAGAACAGTTTAAATCATGTGTTTGACTTGTTGAACACATTGCGTTACATGATAGTTTTGCACACAGTGTTAATGCCTGCATCTTTTGCTTTAACTACTAATTTAAACCACCAACTGTTACTTTGATTTTAATTGCATCAGTTATGTGTGGTCCTATCAAATGTAGGACAGGGTTATTTAAACAGCAGTTGAGAACATTTGTTTGTCTGAAGAAGTCCCACTACTTAGTGGGACGAAAAGCGCTTTACAAGTACTGTGTTTCGTTCCTTTGCTTCAAGAACAGTGTTTATATTTGTTGCATTCGTGTGTTGGAGTATCTTGGTGCAATTCTCAGCACTTTTTGTATTCTGCAGAATGTGCTTTAGACATGTTTATAAACAGTTTCATTCACATTTTTGGTGCATGCTGTGGTTTGTTTTCATGGTCTCATTTGCTTAAACTATAAATGTTAGTATGCAACTGATGCATTTCATTGGGTTTAAACTTGTCTCTGCCATGGCAACATACTGTATTTATGGATGTTTGTAATAATGCTGTTACGGTCCTGAGTTATGTAATTTTTTTTGACACTGAGATGGACATCCTCCAGGAATTGTTTTTACTTCTGATCAATGGTATTACCTCCCTACCTCTTAGATCAGTACATATCTTTTGCAGAGGAAGCGGGTATACTGTTTTATGATCCGACAAGCAGTAAACAGACGTACTGTAGAGCAGTGACCAAAGATCGATAGTGTATAATGTGCAGTTACATCAGTTTCTTCTGTTTAAGGGGCAATACTTTTACAGGCTTGTTTTAATTTATTGAATTCAATCTTCAGAAGCCAGTAATGAGATTGTTTCCTGTGGGATTCACTGCAACAGCTGATTAGAATGTCATGTCAATCATGGCTCATTACATATGCAGTCCTGGTAGTCAATCATTCGCGACACGCCCACTTCTGCGCGAAACACAAGGTGAGGCCCTCAAGTAAAATATTGCTGAAACTGTAGCTTTATTGGGAGAATCAGGTAGGTCACGCAATTGTTTAATGGCGTCAGTGAGAAGGACCAAGGAGTATTTGGCCATACGAGTCTGACAGTTTATAGCTTTCACAGCTAGGGTGACATAGGTATAGACTTTTTTGTCCAACCTTTCCATTACTCTACTTTCCTTATCTGAGGGAAGTAAAGAAGTAGAGGGAAGAAGGTTAGATGTTTTGTCTGCAGCCATTGAAATAGTTCATGAATCTGCAGGAGGGGCCTTGAAGAGGAATTTGGCATCTTCAGGGACATTATAAAATCTATCTGGGTGCTTTGTTGCAGGAGGTTGTGAATCCGGGGCTTGGGAAGCAGCCAGATAGGCATCCAGGAATGCAGGATGCACCGGAGGAACCAGAGATGGGTTAGGGGACTCCAATTGTAAGAGGTCATAAAAGGAAGTTATGTTCTTACCATAACGTTCCATGTTTGTTGTCCTTTATCTCGCCTTCCTTCTTTCTGGTTGGGTTAGGAGCCGATCTTGGCTCTGACTCGGCCACTTCTAAAGCTCGAAGAGTCCTTACTGGCTCGAGGCCAACCCCTTATCCCAGCATACATAGCGGTAGCTACCCAGCTCTTGTTTGCCGCTTGCAGCGCCGAGATTGTCTTCTGCTGGCTCAGGCGAAGTAGTCTATTTTTCTGTTAAAAATGCTGTTTGTTCAGGGCTAATTTGCATTATTAGTTAGAGTTTAACTGTCTTATCACCCCTATACTTGTTACAGTTGTTTGTGTTCATAGGCCGTGGTTTCCTCTCAGGCCTGTTTTTTGTGTGTGTTGTCGGCAGCCTGTTTTTCTTCAGGGTTATCGTTCCCTTTTTCCCCTCCTTGCTTCTTAGGGAGAAGCCATTTAAGTTAGAGGCTTTCTCCCTTTGGGAGCAGTACCCGTTTAATTTAGAGGCTACCCCATCCTTATCTTTTTTCTCTGTTAAAAAAAAAAAGTCTCTTTTCTTTATTACACTTCTCTCTTTGTGTTTAATAATGTCTAAAGAATCTACAAAGCAGTCAGGCTTTAAAAAAATGCAACTCAAGTTGCCAAAAAATGTCCCTTACGGACAGGCACACAAGTTGCGTTTACTGTTTAGGTGCAGCCACCTTCAGGATTCATGCTCTGTATGCCATGCTTTCAGTGCATAGGTGTTGCAGGAGAGGCGCAACAAACTTGGTCTTGAGAGGGTTGTTAAAACCTCAGATATATTGAGGTTGCATTGGTTACTCTGCCTTCCAAATCTGATGACAGACAAGCATCTTCATCGGCTCACTGTGGCTTTGGAGCCGTCCCAGACTCAAAAGAGGTCGAGATCTCCTTCCTTGAACCAGGTGAGATCTGTGCCTCAGTCACTACTTTTACAATCAGCAGCAGGTAGTCACCAGTCCTCGGCCCACTCCTCTCGATCATCCAGGAGTTTATCGGATGTTGATGTGGAGAGAGTAGTGAAGAGGCTGCTCAAGACATGGGTATTTGCTCAATTGTTGTCAGGGCCAGCCCTGAAGGAAGTGGCTCCATTGTCCGGTCCAGACCCTATCTCGGTTCCTCTTCCGACTGCATCCAGTTTGGAGCCGGAGTGCATGGAGGTAGTAGTGGTGGAACAGTCAGTTCCGACGACACTTACTCTGTAGGTTTCGACATTCTCTCCGACCTCAACAATGAGCTCCGTCGAGAGGTCTGGCACCAAGACTCCCTTGTCGGCTCCGAAGGGGGAAGTGGCATTGGACCTTTGTCGGACCCCGCTCTCCCCTCAGAGCTTTGGAGCACGCGAGTTCAGCTCCCACATCTGCCTCGGAGCCATCGCTTTCGGTGCGGAGGAGGTCTCCATGCTCCTCGGAGCTGGAGCCTCCCTCTGTTCCAGATCGCGATGCCTTTGAGGTGATGAGTGTGCTGTCCACCAAGATGACCCCACCCTCGGCTCCATTGGCTCCGTCCCCGTCGATACCTGTGTCTGCCTCAGATCCTTCTCTCTGTCCCATGAGTAGGGAACCAATGCCCCAGAACGTCCCACAGGGCGACCCCTCTTCTGAGACCTCTCCTGAGCATGCCTCAGAGGAGGTTCCCAGGAAGAAAAAATGTAAGAGGAAACATGTGGACTCCCCTGAGTCCGTCACCTCTAACACAGACTTGGATGACTCGGAAGGGTAGCCACGGTCCCCCTCTGAAGAGGTCTCATTCTCAGACATTCTGGAGATCCTTAGGCTGAGGGGAAACTGAAAGTCCCTCCCCCCTTCTGAGGATGAGTCCGTGTACTTGGACGCATTTGGTTCCTGACCTTCCACGTCCTGGGTGTCTACGCCTTTCGACCCACTTTTGTCTGTCGTGAGTCGAAAGGAGTGGAGTGCTCCAGAGTCTATGGAGCCCGTTCAGAGAAGGCCAAACAAATTCATGACTGCACCAGATGACAAGACCTTCCTCTCCAAAGGCATGCCAGTTGTTGCTATGGTGGTGGCAGCTGCCACCAAGAAGGAATTTGCAGAGACTTCCTCTTCTATTCATCCACCAAACAAGGAGTCTAGCGCCATGGATATGTATGGGAAGCGTGTTTTCTCTTCAGCAGCCTTTACTCTTCAGTCGCTGAACTACTTGATGCATTTTACAAAGCTTCAGAGGGATTTCCTTAAAGAGGTGGGAGCTAGTCCTCCGGAACCTTCAGCTGATGGAGCGGCTTTCAAGTCGGCTAACCAGCTAGCGACCCTAACCTCCATCATCAACTCCTCCATGCGCTTGATTTCTTATGCAGCAGATGGAGCGGGTAGGGCTGCAGGCACAGGAGTGGCTCTTCAGACATTCCTGGATGCTCCCTTGTCAATTTGCAGAGCCCTTCAAGTCCTCCTTTATGAACCCCCCCCCCTTTGACGGTTTGGCCTTGTTCGGGCAGCAAGTTCGAAAGCCTCTTACTAGGAGTGAACATGATGGCAAAACTCTCTCTGCCATAGGAGTCCACTTTTCCACTCCATCCCGGCCTTATCCCAAAGGCCAAAAGAGTGGGAAAATGTGGTTCTGTAAATCCCAGGGAGCTTCGCCGGACACTCGTGGAGATAATTCCCCCAGAGGCAGAGGGGAAAATAATAACGGGAGACGCCGCCCTCGCTGCAGGGGGGATCCACAACAGGGTGACAGGGATACGTTTTCTGCCAGACCCTTTCAGAATCTCTGAAGAATTGCCCGGCTGCACACCTCTGGAGGCAGTGGGGGGCAGAATTTCACTGTACCTAAGAGCCTGGCAAGATACAACAGAAGACGAATGGGTACGGTGCATAATATCCAGGGGTTACAAAATTCCCTTCTCCCACGCACCCCCAAGAAGTCAAAAATCAACAATCCCAGATGTTCCACCCAATCTTCAGGGTCAAGCAGCCGTAGAAGTAAAAACTTTGCTGGAAAAAAAGAGCCATTCAGGAAGTCCCGCAGACCAGATAGAATCTTGAACTTACTCAAGGTTCTGTTTAGTTCCAAAGACGACAGGGGACTGAATACCCATCTTGGATCTCAGCAAGTTAAACAGGTCAGTAAAGAAGACCAAGTTCCGGATGGTGACACTGCAAGTCCATTCTACCCTTTTTGGGTCAGGACGATTGGATGTGCTCTATCGATCTCCAGGACGTGTACTACCATATAAAAATGGACAGGCGGTCCAGGAAACATTTATGCTTCCGGCTGGGAGCCAGTCATCAGTTCAGAGCTCTGCCCTTTGGTCTCACCACAGCCCCCAGGGTTTTTACCAAATGAGTGGCAGTAGTCATTGCTCACCTGAGACATTTGGGATTCCAGGTGTTTCCTTATCTAGACGACTGGCTCCTCACTGCCACCACTGAGCATCATCTCCTATGGGCCAGGAACACATGACTCACACTTGTACACACCTAGGAATCACAATAAATTACGAAAAATCTGCCTTGTTGCCCTGTCAGTGTATTACTTTCAAAGGCACACAGCTAAATACAAGAGACATGATAGCCAAGCTTCCACAAGAAAGGGTGCTTGCCATTCGAGGTCAGGTGTCTCTTCTTTTGTCAAAATCAAAGGTTCAGGCTCGATTTGTCCTGAAAGTCTTGGGGTTAATGGCAGCTGCCATTTCTCTAGTTCCGTTAGCCCGTTATCACATGATTATTCTGCAATGGCTCCTCTTCACTCAGTGGTCGTTATCAGGACTTGCCAATGTCACACATGACCTTAATCACGGATACTTGCAAGAAAGATCTACAGTGGTGGCTCCACTCTCACCAAGTCACTTTGGACAGACCCTTTGTAGCCCCTCTTCCGGTAGCCAGAGTAACCACGGACGCTTCCCAGATAGGGAGGGGGGGGGGCATTATCTGGGACAGACAGTCCAAGGAACTTGGCAACCTCATGAGTACCATTTGCACATCAATGTCCTGGAGATGACAGCAGTGTTACTAGTGCTGCAAGCACTTCACAACTCACTCCCTTTGGGCCATATAGTAATTCAGACGGACATCATGTCAGTAGTGTGGTAGATCAACAAACAGGGCAGAACCAAATCTTATCCCTTATGTCGGGAGGCCCTTCCGCGTATGGCAAAAGGCGATCTCCTCTCAGCATTTTCTGGCTGCAATGCACATTCCGGGGAAGTCCAAAGTGATAGTGGACAAGCTCAGCAGGGCAATTATCATGCCCCCATGAGTAGTCTCTGAAACAAGATGTGGTGGATATGAACTTCCGCAGATGGGACCAGCCACGCAGCGATCTCTTTGCCTCTCATCTGAACAACAAATGCAGCAGCTATTTTGCCCTAGTTCCCCCTCTGGGACAGTCACCCAGACATGCACTCGTCCACAATTGCCCCCCCCCCCCGAGATCCTTTATGCTTTTCTCCCCTTTCCTTTAATTCCAAAAATTCTTCAGAAAGCAAAGTTACTGAGTTGCAAGCTTGTCCTCATTGCTCTGTACTGGCCCCATCAGATGTGGTTCCCGTTCCTTTCGCATTACCTGAAGGAGGAGCCTTGGATTCCGGACTCTGTTCCAGACCTTCTGACACATCAGTCGGGCGCTCTTCATCCTTCCATTCAAACTCTCAGGCTGACAGCTTGGTTTCTTCCCTTCCAATCCTAGCCAGGCTCCCTGATATCTCTCCTATGGTTCAACATATTTTAGTCTCTTCCCATAAACCAACTACTAGGAAGCTTTATGCTAGTAAATGGAAGATGTTTTCCCTCTGGGATGAGCAAAATGACACTGATCCCTTTACAGTTCCAACTGCAAACATTTTGGACTTCCTGGCTGAAACCTTCGAAAAAGGTGCAGTGGCTAATATGATTTGTGTTCAACTGGCTGCAATTTCTAATTTTCATGTGGGCCTTCTAGGTTCAAATGTTATGTCCCATAAGTTATGCAAGGCCTTTTTGAAAGGTGCTACACTATTAAAGCGCCCTATCTGAGAACCTCTCCATCCTTGGGATTTAAACTAGTACTAGCTGCTCTGATCCTTCCTCCCTTTGAACTAGCTGCTTCTTGTCCTCTGAAGTTCTCATCATGGAAGACCCTCTTCTTGATTGCAGTTACATCAGCTAGACGGGTCTCAGAGTTACAGGCACTTTCCATCCGTCCACCTTATATGATCTTTCACTAGGATAGAGTATCTCTTAGGACTAATCCTTCCTTTTTACCAAAGGTCTGCTCATACTACAATTTGAATCAGTCAACTGAACTTCCTGTTTCCTTTCCAAATTATGGCAACAAGGCAGAGTACAAATTCCATCAATTGGATGTCCATAGGCAATTACGATTTTATCTTCAGAGGACCAAGGATATTAGAAAATCAGATCAGTTGTTTGTATCTTTTTCCTCAGAGCAAACAAGGCTCGTCAGTTTCCAAAGTGACTCTCAAAATGGCTGTCCAATACTATTACTTATGTTTATGAGTCTCGGAATGTGTCAGTCCCAGGAAAAGTGAGGGGACATTCCACTAGGTCCTTGGCTACCTCCATAGCCTTTCAAGCCAAGCTTCCTTTAGATACTATTTGCGCGGCAGCAATATGGGTTACTCCCCATACCTTCATTACAAAGTGGATATGGCCTCTCGGAACAGGGCATCCTTTGGTTCCACGGTTCTGAAGTCTCTTTTCCAGTGAGCCACCTAGGATTTAGGTGGTAGGGACACTGTCCCAACCAGAAAGAAGGAAGGCGAGAGGGACAACATAACAAAGAAGTTATGTTCTTACCATAACGTTCCATGTTTGTTGTCCTTTAGCTCACCTTCCTTCTTGCGTCCCTCCCTCCTTCCCCCATCCTAGATGATTGAGAGGAATTTACCTTTTGGCTGATCTGGCTAAGTTTCCCTTGCCTTTCAACCTTTGGTATTCTCCTTGTCACCATGTTTTCCTGTTGTTGTTGGTACAAGGAGTCTTACTGTTTAGTTACCTCTTTTATTGGGTAATTCATAATTTCCTATCTAGTGGGCAGTTCTCAGAAATGAGATCTGGGTAGCTACCGCTATGCATGCTGGGATAAGGGGCTAGCCTCGAGCCAGTAAGGACTCTTTGAGCTTTAGAAGTGGCCGAGTCGGAGCAGAGATCTGATCCAAACCCAACCAGAAAGAAAGGAAGGTGAGATAAAGGAAACAAACATGGAATGTTATGGTAAGAACATAATTTCTTTTTTGTTGCATCTCTCCTGCAACACCGGCGCACTGAAGGCATGGCAAACAGAGCACGAGTCCTGAAGGTGGACTGCACCTAAACAGTAAACACAACTCGTGTGCCCATCCGTAAGGGACATTTTTTGGCAACACGAGTCACACTTTGTAATGCCCGACTGCTTTGTAGATTCTTTAGACAATTACACACAAAGAGAGAAGTGTAATAAAGAGACTTTTTTTTTTTTTTAAACAGAGAAAAAAGATAAGGAGGGGGTAGCCTCTAAATTAAATGGCTACTGCTCTCAAAGGGAGAAAGCCTCTAACTTAAATGGCTTCTCCCTAAGAAGCAAGGAGTGGAAAAAGGGAAAGAACAACCCTGAAGAAAAACAGGCCACCGACAACACACAGAAAAAACAGGCCTGAGAGGAAATGACGGCCTATGAACACAAACAACAACTGTAACAAGTATAGGGGTGATAAGACAGTTTAACTAATAATGCAAATTAGCCCTGAACAAACAGCAATTTTGACAGAAAATAGACTACTTAGCCTGAGCCAGCAGAAGACAATCTCGACGCTGCAAGTGGCAAATGAGATCTGGGTAGCTACCGCTATGCATGCTGGGATAAGGCGTTAGCCTCGAGCCAGTAAGGACTCTTCGAGCTTTAGAAGTGGCTGAGTCAGAGCAGAGATCGGCTCCGAACCCAACCAGAAAGAAGGAATGCGAGATGGACAACATAACATAGTCTCTTTTCTGGTCTCAGTAACCTGACTGCAGTCCAATTTAAAAAAGTCCTTCATTTGTACTACTGTTTCCCCAAATGTAATGTCTTCCCCAGTGAAATCAGTTCCATTTGACTCCTCCTCTGGGGAAGCATACCCCAGAGGAGAGGCAATTTGAGAGGTGTAAGTGAGAGATTCATCCCCTGAGGAATCCTCTTCCTCAGAGGAAACATCAGCCAATACTTTACTCTCTGGAGTGGAAACTGAAGGAGCCTGGGCAGGTGGCATAAGGCTTAGAAGGCATTAAGTAGCCCTTGAGTAAAGGACTGCTACTCAGGAGTTTGGTCCAACGGCATGGTTGGAAGACCAGGGGCAGAATGTTTGGTTTTCTGCTGCTGTTGCTGCTTCTTCTTGGAAGCATCCGATACAGAAGTCTCTGAGATGCGATGTAGAGAAGGGAGACCAGACACTGGGCGACACTCAACGTCCAAAATAATGTCTTTTTTGGAACTAATATTTGGGTAACCCCAAGCGGGCCCTCAGAAATGATAGGCCTTGGTTCTCCCCCGGCACCCAACTCAGATGCCTGCAACTCCCTCATGAACGTGCTGGCGGACTCCTTAATGGCTTTCCCTTGGGAACCAGTCAGTGGAAGGTCCACAAGTTCCAACTCGGACTCCGGGCCTTCACTGGCCTCAAGAGGTACGGCCGAAATAGAGGGCACAGTCGTAGGATCAGGCCTAGTCTTCTTGGCCTTTTTTGCTGCCAGCCCCTTAAAGGATCCCGACGTCAGGTCCATATCTTTTAGCTAATCGTTTCAGCCTCTGATTCTTTAGGTAAAGATTCAGAGCGGCCAGACAGCTTCTAAGTGTTTTAGGAACAAAGGCCCAACAGATTTCACAAGTGATGTGGTCGTGGGCTTGGCCTAGACAGAATAAGCAGAGCTCGTGTGAGTCTTTATGTGGAATCTGCCTTCCACATAGACACTTGCCCTTTCTACCTGACATTAACCCACAACACAGTAGCAAAAAGGAAATAAAATCCCTTAATGGGTACTTATTGGAACATGGACAGGCACAAAGTCACTTTCCAAGTGAGTGAAGACCAGAGCTGGCAGTCACACAGGTGGCAGAAAAGTTCTGAGGTAGGTATGTGCTGACGTCCACTTTGTACCCGACGTCCATTTATGGCTGATGTATGCTGAGTGATTGGGACTTTCACACATACCTTCGCAGTAACGTTTATCTGCTGTATAATGGCCGGACGTACAAGACAACCAGAGGCAGACTCCCTCATGTTATGGATATAGCAGCATATAAATAGAAAAACATCCACAGATGTCATTCTCTTCTATATGCTGCAGTATTCATAACATGAGGAAGTCCGCTTCCAGCTGTCTTGTACGTCCAGCCAGTACACAGAAGTCTATTGCTACTGTGCGGTACATGCAACGCCACAAGATATCAAACGTACAAAGGTCATAAAGTGACATCAGGTATAAAGTGCACATCGCCACATATCAGACCTCAGATCTGAATGCCGCAAAAAAACACCAGCCTGATCCAAGGTGAGGAAAACATGCCACCAGAAGCCAGGCAAGCAGCAGGAGAAGACGGGGGGAGTAATACTGCAGCATACAGAAGAGAAGGACATCTATGGTTATGGTAAGATTTTACACAACTATTCTATGTCGTTCTACTTGTATGCTGCAGTATTCATAACATGAGGTAGAATACCAAAGTTCATGCAGAGGAACAATTGGGTAGAAGAGCAGAGACATTTTTCACAAATCCATGCAGAATAGCTCTGGCAAAACCAGCTCTGGTCCTGGAAATGCCATCTAACTTATAATGTTTCGTAAAGGTATGAACAGAAGACCAGGTAGCTGCCACCAGGATAGAGCAAGTGTCCAAGCCTTTAAAGAAGGCACCAGAGAAAGACACTGCTCTAGTGCAATGTGCCCTAATAGGTGAGGGTAGGTTCTTTCCATGAGTCACACAGCAGAAGGAAATAGTTTTGGAAATTCAAGCGGAAATAGTCTGCTTGGAAACAGGCTGGCCCAGGGCCCTTAGGTGACAGGAAACTAACAGGCGGTCAGATTTTCGAATTGGTTTGGTTTTATCCAAGTAATAACTGAGCTGCCTGTGCATATCTAAAGTGTGTAGGATCCTCTCACTAGAGGTCTGAGAAGGGAAAAAAGTTGGAAGATTGATGGACTGAGACAACACATTAACCACCTTTGGCGTAAAGGAGAGGTTAGTGCATAGGGAAACCCTATCCCTGTAAAAAAACATGAAGGGGAAGAGGCCATGAGAGCCTGTAACTCAGACACCCTTCTGGCAGAAGTAATGGCCATGAGAAAAACTATTTTCCAGGTGCAGTGTTGCAGAGAAGCAGAACTTGCTGGCTCAAAAGGGGCCAAGGCACGTTTTTCTATGACAACGTTGAGATCCCAAGGAGGGGGGACTGGTTTCCTTGGAGGTCTAATGTGTAGGATGCCTTTTAAGAAGAGTTTAGCTTCCAAACTGGAAGCTTAAAGGGGGAGACACAGGCAGATATGCAGAGAGAGCAGAAAGATGAGCTTTTACTGAGGAGTACGACAGTCCACTTTTCAGTAATTCACATAGGTAAAACAGAACCACTGGGACATCCACTAGCAGTGGTTGTAAATTCTGTTTAAGACACCAGATGGAAAACCTTTTACTTTCTCTGATGGGTCGGATCTGACATGTTGGAGCCGCCTCTGCCTTTCCAATAGCTCAAAGTTTTCAGCAAAGCTTGTGGGCCTCCTTCCCTACCCATAATGCAGTTTCCCAACTATCTCAGATCTTGTTTGCCCACCAGAAGGTAAAAAAGTGAATATACCAACTATGGTCTATTTGCTGGACAATGTCAGTATCTCTGAGGCTATGGAGATCCCAAAAAACAATGATCACTCTAGTCTTCCAGAAGTTCTGGAAGGGGGTAGGAGGGTGGGTTGTGAGAATAAAGGTAGAGATGGACAACACACATGGAACATTATTGCAAGAACATAAATTCTTTTTGTGTTGTTGTCAATCTTGCCTTTAGTCTCACTGATGGGACCTCGTCCCAAGTAATGCAATTCCTGGGTGGTCATGGAAGAATATTCTTCAGAACCATAGAACCAAAGGAAGCCCTACTCCTGGAGACCTAATCCACTTCATAATGAGTAATAAAGATACGCAGCTTAGCCCATGTTGCTGCAGCACAGATACTGTCCCATGAAAGTCTTGCGTGAAAGGCTGCTGAAGTCGCAACTGATCTAGTGGACTGTGCTTTGACAGGAAAGGGAAGAAGTTTACTTTTTGAGGAGTAGATCCAAGATATACAAAGGACGAACCATGTAACTTTTTGAGACTGGTAATCCTTTTATGGTCTTAGAGTAAGATACAAAAATTTGATCCAATTTCCTAACTTATGAAGTCCTGCACAAGTAGAAATGCAATTGTCTATGAACATCCAAAAGATGTAGACAGTATTGCCTTTGTTGTGGCAATTAGAAAAGAAAACCGGTAACTCAATAGTTTGGTTTAGATGGCTTTCTGACATGACACTGAGGAGAAAGGAAGGATTAGTATGTAATGACACTCTATCCTTATGAAATCTTACATATGGGTGTTTTTAAGAAACAGCCTGTAATTCTGACACTCTTAGCAGAGGTGATAACTACCAATAAAAGTGTTTTCCAAGACAGGAATTTTCAATCGCATGTTGCTGAAGGTTCAAAAGGAGAGTGAATGATACTTGTTAAAATGAAGTTAAGATCCCAGGGTGGAGTTGGGTTCTTATATGGAGGTCTGGTCATTGCTGTTCCCTTTAAAAAAGCTCTGCAGAGTGTGTGGGACATAAGAACCATTTTTTCTACATGATAATTTGAAATTGCAGCTAAATGGACTTTAATAATAGATACAGCCACACCTTCATGAAATAGTTTTGCTAGGAATTCCAATATAGAATGAATAGGTGCAGAAAAGGGATCTACCAGGTTATCAGTCACCCAGATAACAAATCTATTCCATTTACTCTTGTACATCTGACGTGTGGAAGTTTTATGGGAATACAGCAAGATATGCTTTACCAGCGATGACAGACAGGGAAACCTGGCAATCATGGGAACTGGAGCAGCCAAGCTGTCAACTTGAGGCTGTGAATGCTGGGATGTGCCATTCCCAACAGATGCATCAGTAAATCTGGAACTGGGTCCAGAATCCATGACTTGTCCCGGAGATGAGGCTGTAGAAAGGGAAAACAGATTTGATGGCGCCAATAGGGTGCAATGAGGATTATTGTTGTCTCCAACAGACTTGCTTTCCGCAGTAGTTTGGGAATCAGAGGAACTGCAGTGAAAGCATATAGGAGTCCCAGAGGCCAATCGTGAACAAGTGCACCACACGTGTGACCATAATATTGCCCTGCTCAGCTTGTCCGCAATAATGCTGGATCTTCTCTGGATATGCATTGCAATTAAAAAGCATTTGGAGAACGTTGCCCATTGTGAAACCCTTAGAGCTTCTCAACAAAGGGGATAAGATCTGGTTCCCCCCTGCTTGTTTATGTACCAGACCACCAACGTATAGTCTGACTGGACTACTATGGTTCCTAGAGGGCGAGAGTTTTGAAATGCCTGCAATGTTAACAGCACAATTCTCATCTCCAAGATGTTTATATGTAAGTGCACCTCGTGTTCTTGCCAGGTTCCTTGGACAGTTTTTCCCAGATAATCCCCCCCCCAATATGGGAAGCATCCGTGGTCACAGTGGCTTGGGGTTGAGGGAAAGTAAAGGGAAGACCCTGAGACACTGATGGAGAGTGAATCCACCACTCGAGATCCTTCTTGCAAGACCTGGTTATAAAAGAGTTTTGTGAGTCATTGGAAGGTCTGGAATTGACCATTGTGTGGAAAACAACCATTGCAGAATCCTCATGTGTAGGCGTGCTAGAGGGATGAGTACAATATATGCTGCCATCTTTCCCAAATTCTGTAGTATTTGCTTTGCTTTGGCAAATTTATTCCTGATAAGTTGCTTGACATGTAGGCAAATGTCAAGTACTCTGTCTAGTGGAAGTCTAAGTACAAGGTTGACTGTATTTCTGTGCTGATAAAGGTCAAATTTGGAGATGGCTCTAAGGAGGATTTGTTGTAATTTATGGTAATTCTTAGTATGGAGCAAAGTTGAAGTACGCAATCCCTGGCTTGTAGCAGCAGAAGCCTGGTCGGTGCGGTTATGAGCCAGTCATCCAAATATAGGAACATCTGGATTGCCTGGCATCTGAGGTGCGCTGCCACTACTGCCATGAATTTGGTGAACACTCTGGGGATGTAGTGAGACCAAAGGGCACAGCTTGAAACTGGAAATGACTGACTACCAGCTGGAAGTGCAGGTACCTTCTAGATCATCTTTCCATCTTGATATGGTAGCACAATTGGCTCAAGTACTGGTGTCATTCTAAGGGGATCCAATATCTGTCTGCCTGGGATGACATGTTGGACAAGCCACGCTGCTTTGCAAGGGATGGCTTACACTTGTCACCACTGGGCTTCCGGATATTGGCTAAGGCTCTTGCCACCCCCATAGTGCCTTTTTTAGGCAAGGCTCAAAAGATAAACCCACCTCCTTAGAAAACAAAAATGGAAAAAAACTAAGGGTAATGCTGCTCAACGCCAGAAGTCTAAATCTCAAGATGCAGGCACTTGATGCGCTCCTCAGCATGGAGAACATCGACGTCTGTGCAGTAACTGAAACCTGGTTCAAGGCTCCGGAGAGCACCCCAGCGCTACCAAGCTATACCTCGTATCATGCTTTTCGGCCCCAAAACCCGGGCTGAACCACAAAGGGAGGGGGAGTGTCCATATTCATCAAGGACACCCACACCTCCAGGTTAGTAGCAACACATGAAGCATCAGAGACCATACAGGTGCAACTAACCATAGGCAAAACTGCTATACAACTGGTAGCATGTTACAGACCACCCTCCCAATCTCAAGAACCCCACTCAGCCTTCCTGAAGACATTGGAGGATATGAATGTATCACAAAATACCATCATACTAGGAGACTTCAACTACCTAAACATAGATTGGGTACATTATTCTAGCCCTAATACCCTATCCCAAAGGTTCCTGGAATTCATAAATTCAAATGCACTGGAACAACTAGTCACCTCTCCCACTAGGGGAGATAATATACTAGACCTGATCATCACAAACATGGGGACAAAATGCTCCACACCAGAAGTATACCCCTCACTAGCGAGATCTGACCACAAACTAATCACCCTGGATATACATATCCCACCTCCACCCCCAGCACAAAAGACCACAGTGAAAAACTTCTCAAAAGCAGACTTCACTCTTCTTAAGACTGAGATGGTATCCTTTAAGCCCACTGTGCCAGTGGATACCACATCCCACAATGCCGAATCCTTCACAAATGCTTTTTATGGACATCTCCAAGAATGCATGGATCATGCAATCCCAAACAAATCCAAGTCCCTCTCCACCAAAGGTAAGCGTCCTGTCTGGTGGACCTCAGCCATAAACAAATTGTATAACAAAAGAAGGAAGCTACTGCACGTCAGAGCAAAATCCCATGAAGGGAAGACATCTCTGATCAACATTAGCAGAAAACTACGTTCTCTCATAAAAACATCCAAGGCCAACTTTGAGAGAAAAATCGCTAAGGACACTAAAGATAACCACAAAGCCTTCTTCAGCTATGTTAGAAACCTGGGTGGAAACCCTCAGATATGCTGAGAGTTGGTTCACAACAACATAAAATACACTGAACCCACAGATATTGCCAACATTCTGGCTGACAGATTCAGTGCAAATTTCTCCCCTCCTTCACCCCCAAAAGAAGAAATACTTATCCCAGCTGAATGTAATCTCCCTGTCATCTCAGATGCCCAAGTGAGAACCGCCCTAAACAAAGCAAAAAACACAGCATCAATGGGACCTGATGGTATCCCGGGTTGAAATTACGTGAACTCCAAGAGGAGCTAAACCCATGCATAAAAATGCTATTTAACCTTAGCCTTACTTCGGGATATGTACCTGAACACTGGCGTACAGCAACAGTGGTCCCACTCCACAAGGGGTGCCTCTACAGACCCTGAAACTACCCCCATAAGCTTAACCAGCCTGGTCTGCAAAGCTATGGAAAGAATCATTATGGAACTCATAAACAGAGACATAGGGGACCTACAGACACTTGACCCCACCCAGTTCGGCTTTGTAAAGGGCAGATCCTGCCTTTTAAACCTGGTTGACTTTTTCGAAACAGTCACTAGAGCCATTGATGAGGGCAAAGCAGTCCATACAGCATATCTGGACTTGGCTAAGGCCTTCGACACAATACCCCACTCAGGCATCATAGACAAGCTCAACAGCTTAAAAGTAAACCCTTATGTCACTAGATGGGTTGCAAACTGGCTAAAGGACAGAACCCATAAAGTTAAAATCGCTGGAGCAATGTCAGACTCAAAGCCAGTCACAAGTGGTGTCCCACAGGGATCTGTCCTGGGACCCCTCTTGTTCGGCATTTATTTCTCAGATGTTAAAGCAAACATGGGAGGGCTGTGGCTGACAAAGTTCGCAGATGACTGCAAACTAGGCGCCATAGTCGATACACCAGCAGACACACACATCCTACAAAAAGGCCTCACAGAAACGGACAACTGGTGCCGGAGTCGCGGCCTTAAACTAAATGCCAAAAATGGTATAGTCATCCCCTTTGGGAAAAACAAAGTACCCACAAATTATCACATAGACAGCAACCCACTGAGTACGGAAAAAGTAATCAGGGACCTAGGGACCCAAGTCGACAGCGACCTATCATTTGACACCCACGTTGCCAAAGTGGTTAGAAAAACATTCTACCTTGCACACCTCATCATGAAGGGATTCACATCCAGATCCAAGGATGTCATTGTACCCCTATATTCCTCCCTCATCAGACCCATGATTGAGTACAATGCCCCATTTGGTATGTACCTCACCCGGCATTTGCAACAGCTGGAGAGACCACAAAAGTACCTCACCAAGAGGATCAAGGTTCTCCAACTTATGTTTTATTCTGCCAGACTAAAGAAACTTCAGCTCTATTCAGTAGCATACCGTCTGCTCAGAGGTGATCTCTGCCTGACGTACAAGGCCACGTCCAATCAGGATCTGATGGACATGCTCCACCTCAAAAAATCCAAATCCATCAGGACCACGAGAGTTAAAGACTTAAACCTCGGCACAAGTATGAATAGGACATGCTGGAGGGATAGATTCATAACCCAGAGGCTTCCCATGCTTTGGAACAGGATCCCAGTTAAGATTAGGCAGAGCCCTCACTGACTCTTTTCAAGAGAAATCTTGATGAGTGGATGGGAGATCGTAAGTTTACCCCAGGGGTCACATCTGTGTCACTGCTAGACAGGGGCACAGTAAACTAATTCTATTATATAAGGGGACCTTCACTGTGTCACTACTAGACAGAGGCACAGTATTCTAAATTTATTCTGTACATTTTTTGTACCATTTCATGGGGTGGCAAAAGCCACATCACTATGGCTAGGCTTACAAATGCCCCAAGGCAGATAGCCTAGTACTACACTATGAAACGTATCCTGAAGGTCTATAGAGCACATCCAGTTGTCTTTTCCCAGAAATGGAATTATAGATTGCAGTGTTAACATTCAGAACTTGTTTTTCTTTACTGATTTGTTCAGTTCACCGAGATCCAATATTGGTCTTCAATCCCGTTTTCTTTGGAACTAAAAAGAATCTTGAGTATGTTCTGGACCCTCTCTGGTCTGCGGGGACTTCTTGGATAACTCTTTTCTTTAGCAACTTTTGAATTTCTAACGCTTGTTCCTGTTGACTGGGTGGTACCGTCTAGGATAGACTTGTTTGCAGGAACGGGGCAGGAAAAGGGAATTA
Organism: Protopterus annectens; assembly: GCF_019279795.1. Classification (NCBI taxonomy): domain Eukaryota; kingdom Metazoa; phylum Chordata; order Ceratodontiformes; family Protopteridae; genus Protopterus; species Protopterus annectens. The sequence continues at coordinate 440,926,010 of NC_056732.1, read as the reverse complement.
TATAACCCCTGGATATTAGATCTTGCACCCATTTGTTGTCGGTGATGATATGCCAGGTTTCGAGGTGCAAAGACAACTGACCCCCGACTGCCTCCAGAGGTGAACAGTCAGGCACTCCAAGAGGGCTGAAAAGGTCTACTAGAGACAGATTCCCTACAGCCCCGATTCTGCGGACCCCCTCTGCCATAAGGTCGGCATCTTCTGTTATTGTTCCCCCTCTGCCTCTGGGGGAAACTACCTCCCTGTGTGTCCTAGTAAGACCACTAAGATTTCCAGAACCACATTTTCCCACTAGCCCTCTGACCCTTTGGATATGGTCTAGTGGGTGTAGAAAAATGTACTCCAATGGCAGAATTGATCAAACTCAGTTAGCATTTCCTTAACTTTTGGTCCAAAAAGAGATGAGCCATCGAAGGGAGAATTAAAGTACAGTTTTGTACCTACCATAAATATAGATGTTCGAGTGTATTCACTGCTGCAGTCATTACACTTGGGTTATCCTGCCGTCAGGCGGTCCCGCAGTCGGCCAGAGTTCCAAAGTCCTGGTCCAGCATCGGTTGCTGTCGCTTCTTCCCTAACGTCAGTGCACCAGGGGTATATAAGATGCAGCCAATGCCATTTTCTTCAGTTTTTCTTGCCCCAGATGTTAGGTGCCCCCAAATAGGTAGGCAATACATATTGCTAATAAAACATACATAAAAAGTAAAACCAAAACCTTCAGTTACCAGCAAATACACCACATAGGTAGCATAGGGTAGAAAGGTATAGATAAGTACCAGGTAAGAAAGAGGGGATGGAGGGAGGGAGGGTAACCTGGACTGCAGCAGTGAATACACTCGAACATCTACATTTATGGTAGGTACAAAACTGTACTATATTCATCGTGTTTCACTGCTGCAGTCATTACACTTGGGTTGAATCCCAAAGCTGAGGTAGGGTGGCTGGTTCTAAAGAGGATTTGGGGTGGCTATGAGGCCCTGCAGCACTGCAGTGGCAAAGCCAGCTCTGGATTTAGAATAAAGAGGCAAGTGATAATGTTTGGTAAAGGTGTGCACTGAACTCCAAGTTGCAGCCTCCAGGATATCTTTGGTAGGTACTCCTCTAAGGTAGGCAGTTGAAGTGGCTGTTGCCCTGGTGGAATGTGGCCTAATGTTGCTAGGTACAGTTTTCCCATGCTGTGTGTAGCAGAAATGGATACAGTGTCCTATCCACTTAGAAACGGTCTGCTTTGAAATAGCCTTTCCCTGTGATCCTGCAGCATATGCTACGAACAATTGCTCAATTTTCCTGAAAGCTTTTGTTTTGTCCAAGTAGAAACGTAGCTGTCTGTGTATGTCCAATGAATGCAGAAGTCTCTCCCCTTTATTCAGGGGATTTGGATAAAAAGTTGGCAAGTGAATAGTTTGGTTAAGAGCCACACTGGAAAAGTACAGTTTTGTACCTACCATAAATGTAGATGTTAGAGTGTTCACCCTGCTGCAGTCATCACACTTGGGTTATCCTGCTGTCAGGCGGTCCCGCAGTCGGCCTGAGTTCCAAAGTCTTGGTCCGGCGTTGGTTGCTGTCGCTTCTTCCCTGATGTCAGTGCGCCAGGGGCATACAAGAGGCATCCAACGCCATTTTCTTCAGTTTTTTCCTTCAGGCACAAGCAAATATACCACAGAGGTTGTATAGGATAGAATGGTATAGATAAGTCCAGCTAGTTCAGAGGGGATGGAGGGAGGGGTAACCTGGACTGCAGCAGAGTGAACACTCGAACATCTACATTTATGGTAGGTACAAAACTGTACTATGTTCATCGTGTTACCCTGCTGCAGTCATCACACTTGGGTTGAATCCCAAAGCTAAGGATGGGTGGTGTAGCTAAACAGGGTTAGAAGAAGCTAGTAGGCCCTGCAAAACTGCAGTGACAAAACACCGCTCTAGTCTTAGAATATGGAGGTAAGTGTTTGGTGAAGGTGTGCACTGAACTCCAAGTTGCAGCTTCCAGAATATCCTTGGTTGGCACCCCCCTGAGAAAGGCTGCTGATGTAGCTGTAGCCCTGGTGGAGTGGGACCTAATGTTAGCAGGTACCTGTTTCCCAAGATGCATGTAGCAGAAACGTATGCAATGTCCTATCCATTTTGAAATGGTCTGTTTTGAGATAGCTTTTCCTTGTGATCCTGCAGCATAGGCTACAAAGAGCTGGTCAGATTTTCTGAAAGCCTTAGTTTTATCCAAGTAGTAACGTAATTGCCTGTGAATGTCCAAAGAGTGCAGGAGTTTTTCTCCTTTGTTCTGGGGATTTGGGAAAAAGGTGGGCAAATGAATGGTTTGGTTTAGGGCCACACTGGATACCACCTTTGGCATAAAGGAAGGGTTAGTTCGTAGAGAGACTCTGTCTTGATGAAAAATGAGGAAAGGCTCCACTGCCATTAGTGCCTGTAGCTCTGAGACTCTTCTAGCTGAAGTTATTGCTAGAAGCAGGGCAGTTTTCCATGAAATAAATTTTAAATCAGCTGAAAAAGCTGGTTCAAAGGGCGGCAGTGTAAGCTTTTCCAGAACAAAGTTGAGATCCCAAGTAGGTGTTGGTGCTCTCCTGGGCGGTCTTATGTTCTTAGCCCCTCTGAGGTACTGTTAGGAGTGGATGTGAAAATAAAGGAGGATCCGTGTTGTAATGAGCTGAAATTGCTGAGGCGTGGATCTTAATAGATGAAAAGGAAAGTCTTGTGCAACATCTCAGTTAAATATTGTAGAATCTGAGGAATGTTTGGATCAAGGGGATTTTGGCCTTTAGCCTGGTTCCAGGCGCAAAATCTTTTCCATTTGTCTGAATAGGTTTTCCTGGTGCTGGGCCTCCTGGCCTCCAGAATGACATCCATAACAGCTTTGGATAGAGGTGTTGGCTTGGTTGTTTAGGTAATTTGCCATGCAGCCAGGTTTAAAGTCTTGAGCTGGCTGTGTAGAATCTGATTGTCTCGCTGGGTGAGCAGGTGAGGAATTTGTGGTAAAATCCATGGTGGGCCATGGGCCATGTTCCTTAGAATTGGATACCAGTGCTGGCGTGGCCAGTCTGGTGCAATGAGTATCATTTGTGGCCTCTCTAATCTGACTTTCAGCAGTACCTTTGCTAGAAGAGGCAGTGGAGGAAAGGCATACACTGTTAATGTTTTCCAACTGAATGAGAGGGCGTCCACTTTCCAAGCTTGTGGATGGAATGTCCTTGTGAAAATTTTTGAAGTTGGTAGTTTTGGGGGTTGGCAAACAGATCTATGTCTGGGCGTCCCCATTTTTCAGTTATCATTGCAAATACTTGTGGATCTAGTTTCCACTCATGGGGATCCATGATGTTTCTGATTAGGTCGTCTGCCAATGTGTTTTTCTTTCCTGGCAGGAATTATGCTTGTAATTGAACTTGGTAAGACAGTGCTGTGTTCCACAAGGTCATTGCTTGCCTGCATAGAGGGTAGGAATGTGTGCCCCCTTGCTTGTTTATGTACCACATTACTGTGGTATTGTCCGTCTTTATTATTAGTTGTCCTGGGTGTAAGAGGTCCTTGAAAGCTGTTAGGGCATTCTGTACTGCTAGCATTTCTTTTTGTTTGATATGCAGATGCCTTTGATCTGTAGTCCATTTGCCCTGAATGCACTGTCCTGCCATGTGTGCTCCCCAGGCACAGTCTGATGCATCTGTTATCATAGTTTGCCTGGCTGTGGGTAAGGTGAAAGGCTGACCCTTGTTGAAGTGACATGCCTGTGCCCACCATAGAAACTCCTGTTGAAGGCAGGGAATGAGTGGTATCATTGTTTCCAAGCTGTGGCTGTGCTGAGTCCATACGCTTTTCAGGTACCATTGTAATTTCCTCATATGCAGTTTTGCAAATGGTATTAGTAGTATGCAAGATGCCATGAATCCCAAGGCCTGCAGAATTTTTCTTGCAGGGAGTTGGGTCTTTGTTGCCATTGTTTTGAAGTATTGAGTCAGCTGTTGTTGCTTGTCTGGCGTGAGATAAGCCATCTGGGCCATTGTATTCAAGCTGGCACCCAGGAATATTATGTTTTGTGAGGGCACTAGTTTTGATTTCTTTTCGTTTACTGTGTACCCTAGGCAACTTGGAAGGTGTTTGACAAATGCCAGATGCTTTAAAAGAATGTCCTTGCTTTCTGCTTGAATAAGGCAGTCGTCCAGGTATGGGTATATTTGAATTCCTCTGTCTGCAGGATCAGGCATTTTGTGAAAACCCTGGGCGCAGTAGATAAGTCAAAGGGCAGTGCAGAGAATTGATAATGGGTTGAACCTGCAATGAAGCGGAGGTATCTTCTGCAATTTTGTCGGATAGGGATATGCAGGTATGCCTCCTTGAGGTCCAACGTTACTAGCCAAGCATTCTTGCCCAGCATGGGAAGAAGCTGCTGTAGTGTTAGCATCTTGAATTTTGGTACTTGTAGATAGGTGTTCAGAACTGAAAGATCCAGAATGGGTCTCCATGCTTTGTCTTTTCTTGGGACCAGAAAGAGTCTTGAGTAAAATCATTGTCCTTGCTCCTGTGTAGGTACCTGTTGAATGGCTCTCATGTCCATGAGAGCTGTAATTTGTTTTTGTGCCTCTGCCCATTGATTTGGTGGCAGGTTTGGCATTCCTTTTATCCTTGGCAAGGTTTGAAAGTGGAATCTGTATCCTTGTGAGACAATGTTTAGGACCCTTTTGTCTTTTGTGATGATGTGCCAGTTGTCTGCAAAAAGTGCTAATTTTCCTCCCAAGGGAGCTGCCAAGAAAGATTTGCTTGGTAGTTTGAGAATTGAGTCATTGTGTTTGTCTTCTGCTAGCTTGGGGCCTGTCTTCTCCTCCTTTCTGGGTAGCAGTACCCCATTGGCGAGGTTTGTAAGGGCCTTGTGATTGACCTCTGGCCCTTGGGCGTCTGTATTTGCCCCTCTGTGATCTGTCCGAAGCTGGAAAGGACCAGTTTTTTGTTGGCCAATTTCTGCTGAAACGAGGGGGTTGTACCTGTAAAAAATCCTTGACTGTCTGCATAGACTTTGCCTTATCCTCCATTTTTTTAAAACATGTTCTGCTTTGACACCATATAATACATCCTGCTGTAAAGGTGCATCCAATAATTTTGCTTTAACATGATCAGGTAGGGTTTGTTCTTTTAACCAAGCATATCTACGTATAACAGAGCCAGTAACAGCTGCTCTACAGGAAGCTTCCAATGAATCAAATCCACATTGTAAAGTATGTTTGCCCACCTGTTCAGCTGCATGCAACAGATCCTGCATTTCCTTGAATTCAGACTGTTCAGAATGTGTGCTCATTTTTTGTTTTAATTGAGACATTAGGAATTGCTGATATTTCAGCATGTGAAACTGACAATTTAATGCTCTCATAGCCAGAGTAGCTGAGGTGTATATCTTTTTACCCCATCTATCTAGGGCTCTGGAATCCCTTTCAGAGGGTACAGGATTTTTAGCCATAGAAGCTTTAGCCCCTTTGGGACCCTTGGAAATTGTTTCTGGGTCAGCCACAGGGCTTTTATAAAGGAATTTATGTGAGTCAGGTACTCTGTAGTACCTGTCTGGTTTGGCTGGAGCAGGAGGTAGAGAGTCTGGATTTAGACTAGACTCCAAGTAAACATCATCCACAATGTCTAAAACTGGAGGGATAGCAAGTGGTCTGTGCTGGGGTAGTAAAAGGAACTCTTGGAGCCTTTTCTTAGAATCAGAGTAGTCCTGACCTTCCCAGTGGAAATGTTCCCTCATGGTATGTAAAGTTTCCCCAAATGAGTAGTCTTCAGAGGGAGATGCTGAGGGAATAGAGTCTTCAGCATCAGAGTCTTCATAAGGGTGAAAATTGTAATCCTGTTCCTCAGAAGAATCTGAGGAAATTGAAACCTGGTCAGAGGAAACATAATCCTCCTCTTGTCTTGGTCTTTTATCTGGAGGCGGATGGGAACCCCTGATTAGGGTAATCAAATCTTCAGCCATCTTAAGCATCTGTTTCTTAGGCATGGGGCCTTGAACTGTAGAATGATGTACAGTCTTTTTTGGCTTTAATGGAGTTTTAAGCTTAGCATAAGATTTAATGGTGAGTGTAGTTGGTCTGAAGACACCTTCTGCAACCGAAGGTGTTTCTACTGCACCGGGATCTCCTGCTCCGGTGTCGGAAGGGCCTAATGAAGATGGCTGCGACGGCCTAGTACACTCCGCTTGAGAATCCACAGCTGTCTGGGGTTCCAATTCTGCGGTCGTCAGGGGCTGCATAGGCGCCTCACTGAAAACCGGAGAACCGGCGACAGGCAGAGGCCTCGGAATCTGGCTTGTTCCTAGGCTGCCTGTCCTTATCCTTGCGTTTTCTATGCATGCCGGTCGTCGACTGCTCCGACGGCATAATATAATTAAATTTCCTACCAAAGTAATGTTGTGCAAAGTCAAAACGGCGTTTGATAGTTCGTTTATTAAACCTGGCACAAAACCGACAACCTGTGACATCGTGGTCTGGGCCTAGGCAAGGAATACAATAAGAATGGAAGTCTTTATGAGGTATTTGCTTCCCACAAGAAATGCAATTGTTAACTTTTTCTGACATCGGACTGAGGCAAGAAAAGGTTCCCCAACAGGGGACTTAGCTTTATTGAAGACTTCGGACTGAAATCCGATTCGAAAATCTCAGGTATCGGCCGACCGGCACTTGCGAACTGCTTCTGCTTCGGGCACCACGCGGCAAGAAAGACTGAAGAAAATGGCATTGGATGCCTCTTATATACCCCTGGTGCACTGACATCAGGGAAGAAGCGACAGCAACCGACGCCAGACCAAGACTTTGGAACTCAGGCCGACTGAGGGACCGCCTGACGGCAGAATAACCCAAGTGTGATGACTGCAGCAGGGTAACACGATGAACATCCACCTTTGGCATAAATGAAGGGTTTGTTCTTAAAGAAACCCTGTCTTGGTGAAAAATGATGAAAGGCTCCACTGCCATTAGTGCCTGTAACTAAGACTCTTCGTGCTGAGGTCACTGCCAGAAGTAGAACAGTTTTCCATGACACATTTTAATACTGCTGAATTGGCTGGCTCAAAAGGAGGTAAAGTTAGTTTTTCCAAGACAAAATTGAGGTCCCAAGTTGGTGTTGGTGCTCTCTGGGGCGGTCTTATGTTTTTACCCCTCTGAGGTACTGTTTTAGCAATGGATGAGAGAAAATAGGAGGATCTGTGTTGTAATGAGCCGAGATGGCAGAGGCGTGGATCATAATGGATGAAAAGGATAGGCCTTTGTCCAGCAACTCAGTTAAGTACTGTAATATCTGAGGAATATTTGGGACAAGAGGGTCAAAGCTTTGAGCCTGGTTCCAGGCACAGAATCTCTTCCACTTTTCTGAATAGGATTTCCGGGTGCTAGGCCTCCTGGCCTCCAAAATGACATCCATAACAGCTTTAGAGAGAGGTGTCGTCTGCTTGACTAAGGAATCTGCCATGCAGCCAGGTTTAAGGTTTTGAGCTGGCTGTGCAGGATCTGATTGTTTTGTTGAGTCACAAGATGCGGAATTTGAGGTAAAATCCATGGTGGGCCTTGAGCTAAGTTCTTTAAGATTGGGTACCAGTGCTGGCGTGGTTAGTCCGGGGCAATCAGGATAATTTTTGGCTTTTCTTGTCTGGCTTTTAGAAGTACCTTTGAAAGGAGAGACAGTGGTGGGAAGGCATAAACGTTTAGGCTTTTCCAGCTGAAAGAGAGAGCATCCACTTTCCATGCTTGTGTGTGGCAAGTCCTTGTGCAGAATTTCTGTAGTTGGCAATTCGTTGGGGAGGCAAAAAGATCTATGTCTGGGCTCCCCCATTTTTGTGTTATCATGCTGAATACTTGTGGATTTAATTTCCACTCGTAAGGATCCATGATGTTTCTGCTTAAGTCATCTGCCAGAGTATTTTTCTTTCCTGGCAGGAATTGTGCTTGCAGATGAACTTGATAGGTTAGAGCTGTGTTCCACAAGGTCATAGCTTGCCTGCAGAGAGGATAAGAATGAGTGCCCCCTTGCTTGTTTATGTACCACATAACTGTGGTGTTGTCTGTTTTTAGTAATAGTGGTCCTGGATGCAGAAGGTCCTTGAAAGCTGTTAGGGCATTTTGTACAGCTAGCATCTCATTTTGATTGATGTGAAGATGCATTTGGTCTGCGGCCCACTTGCCCTGAATACATTTTCCTGCCATGTGTGCTCCCCAGGCGTAATCCGAAGCATCTGTTAGTGTGCCTGGCTGTGGGTAGAGTGAACGGCTGTCCCTTGTTGAGGTGACATGCCTGTGCCCACCATAGAAACTCCTGTTGTAGGCAGGGAATAAGTGGTATTACTGCTTCCAAACTGTGACAGTGTTGAGTCCAAACATTTTTAGGTACCATTGTAATTTCCTCATATGCAGTCTGGCATATGGTAGTAGTATGCAGGATGCCATGAACCCCAAAGCCTGCAGAATTTTTCTTTCAGGGAGTTGGGTTTTTGTTGCCATCAATTGAAAGTACTGAGTCAGTTGTCTTTGCTTGTCTGGCGTGAGATAAGCCATCTGGGCAGTTGTATTTAAGCTGGCACCCAGGAATATTATCTCTTGTGAGGGCACTAGTTTTGATGTCTTTTCGAAGGTGTTTCTACTGCACCCTAGGCAAATTAGCAATCTTTTTACAAACGCCAGATGCTGTAGAAGAATGTCCTTTCTCTCTGCTTGAATAAGGCAGTCGTCCAAGTATGGGTATATTTGAATTCCTTTTTGTCTGCAAAATGCAATTACTGGTGCCAGGCATTTTGTTAAGACCCTGGGCGCAGTAGATAAGCCAAAGGGCAGTGCAGAGAATTGGTAGTGCATTGAACCAGCTATGAATCTGAGGTATCTTCTGCAATTTTGTCTGATAGGGACATGCAGGTATGCCTCTTTGAGGTCCAATGTAACAAGCCAAGCCTTCTTGCCCAGCATGGGAAGAAGCTGCTGAAGAGTCAACATTTTGAATTTTGGAACATCCAGTTAGTATTTAGAGTAGAAAGGTCCAGTATGGGTCTCCAGGCTTTATCTTTTCTGGGGACCAGGAAAAGTCTTGAGTAAAATCCTTGTCCTTGTTCCTGTTGTGACACTTTTTGAATAGCTCTCATGTCCACGAGAGCTGTAATTTGTTGTTGTGCCTCTGCCCATTGATTTGGTGGCAGGTCTGGCATTCCTTTTAGCCTTGGTAGAGTGTGAAAGTGGAACCTGTAACCTTGAGACACAATATTCAGAACCCATTTGTCTTGGGTGATTGTATGCCAATTGTGTGAAAAAAGTGCTAGTTTTCCCCCTAAGGGTGCTTCCAAAAGGTAAGTGCTTGGCATTTGAAGGGGGAAGTCATTCGACTGTTTCCTACAAGGTTGTGACTTGTCTTCCCCTCCTTTTGGGGTTGAAGCACCCCACTGTCATGGTCTGTAAGAGCCTTGGGGCTGAGATCTGCCTGTTGGGCGTCTGTATCTGCCTCTTTGTGGTCTGTCTGACACTGGAAAGGACCAATTTTTGGAGGGCCAATTTCTGCTAAATCGAGGCGGCTGTACCTGTAAGAAATCCTTCACTGTTTGCATAGATTTTGCCTTATCCTTCATTTTCTTTAATATCTCTTCTGCCTCAACACCAAATAAAATATCCTGCTGTAAAGGAGCATCCAATAATTTTGCCTTAACATGATCAGGTAAACCTTGTTCTTTTAACCAAGCATGCCTTCGTATCACAGATCCTGTAACTGCTGTTCTACAAGAAGCCTCTAATGAATCAAAACCACATTGCAGAGTATGTTTTCCCACTTGTTCAGCTGCATGCAATAAATCCTGCATTTCCTTATAGTCAGGATGTTCTGAACTTGTAAGCATTTTCTGTTTTAAGAGAGACATTAAATATTATTGGTATTTAAGCATATGAAACTGGCAATTTAAAGCCCTCACTGCTAAAGTTGCAGAAGTGTAAACTTTCTTCCCCCATTTGTCTAATGTTCTAGAATCCCTGTCAGAGGGAACTGGATTTTTAGCTGTGGAAGCCTTTACCCCTTTGGGACCCTGGGAAATAGTTTCTGGGTCAGCAACAGGGTTTTTATAAAGAAATTTGTGAGAGTCAGGGACTCTGTAGTACCTGTCTGGCTGGACTGGAGCAGGGGGCAAAGAATCAGGATTTAAACTGGATTCAGAGAACACATCATCCACAATATCTAACACTGGCAGAATAGCAAAGGGCCTGTGCTGAGCCAATAAAAGAAAGTCTCCGAGCCTTTTTTTGGATTCTGAGTAATCCTGGCCCTCCCAATGGAAATGCTCCCGCATGGTATGTAAAGTTTCCCCAAAAGAGTAATCCTCAGGAGGAGAGTCTGAAGGAATTGATTCTTCAGCATCAGAGTCCTCATAGGGGGGGTAAAGAGTATTCCTGGTCTGAAGAGGAATCAGAAGAAATGTAAACCTGGTCAGTGGAATCAGTCTGTATCCTGCCTAGGCCTTTTATCCAGAGGGGGATGGGAAACCCTGATCAGAGTAATTAAGTCTTCGGCCATTTTAAGCATCTGTTTTTTAGGCATGGAGGCCTGTCCAGGTGAATGCTGTACTTGCTTCTTTGTCTTTAATGGAGTTTTAGACTTGGCTGTAGATTTAATGGTAAGTTGTGAAGGTCTGAAAACACCCTCAGAAGCCGATGCCTGCTCAGCGGCTCCGGACCCATCTGAGGGGTTAGTTTCCATAGGCCCAATATCTTTAGTTTCCAGAGGCCTAGACATCTCCACGTGGGAGTCGGAGGCGGCCTGTGGCTCTGAGGTAGCGGGTGTCAGGGGTTGCTAAAGCGCCTCACTGAGAACCGGCAACTGGCCTAGAAGAGGCTTCATCGTCCGTTTTGGGCCTCGGATGCCTGTCCTTATCCTTGTCTTTGCGTTTTTTGTGTATTCCGGTCGTCGGTTGCTCCAACAGCATGGTATAATTGAACCTTCGGCCAAAGTAATGGCGAGCAAAGTCAAACCGATGTTTAATAGTGCGCTTGTTAAATCTAGCACAAAACCAACAACTAGTGACGTCGTGGTCTGGGCATAGGCATGGAATACAGTAAGAATGAAAATCCTTATGAGGTATTTGCTTCCCACAAGAAATACAATTATTAACTTTTACTGACATCGGTCTGAGGCAAGAAAAAGTTTCCCCAATGGGGTACTTAGCTTTATTGAAGACTTCGGTTCTGAAAATCGAACTGAAAATCTCAGGTGTCGGGTCGACCGGCACTTGTGAACTGCTTTTGCTTCGGGCACCACGCGGCAAGAAAGACTGAAGAAAATGGTGCCGGCTGCAACTTGTATACCCCTGGCGCACTGACGTCAGGGAAGAAGCGACAGCAACCGACACCAGACCAAGACTTTGGAACTCTGGCCAACTGCGGGACCGCCTGATGGCAGGATAACCCAAGTGTAATGACTGCAGCAGTAAAACACGATGAACATCAAAGGAAGTCTTAAAGGGCTCTATGAAATCGCAAAGGCGCATCCAAGCCTGCCTCATTATAGAGATGTCTGATCCTGCTGACCTACTCGCTTCATCTGCTGCATAAAAAAAGAAGTTTCATGGACAATTTAACAACTGAATTGAGGGTAGCCAGCTGTGCATTGATCTTATCCACCACCGCATTAGCTATAGCTCCTTGAAGAGAGTCTGATAACTCTTTCAACAGGTCTCTCTCTAATCTGGTGAAGTGCGCAAGATAATTCTGCGATCTCAATGTAAAAGCCACTGAAGAAAAGATGCACTTCCTGTATTTATCCATAGCCCTAAAATCCTTATTAGGAGGATGGATAGCGGAACTAGTTTTGGAAAGCTCCTTCTTTGTGGCCGCCGCCACGACCATGGCATCCACTACAACAACTTTTGTGAGGAAAGCTTGACCCTTGGAGGCTGTGATGTACTTATTTGGCCTCCTAGGAGTGGGCTGTATGGAGTCTGAGGTCTCCCAAGCCTTTGGCGATATTAATAGTACAAGCTCATCCAACTGTGGAATCACCCAGGACATGGAAGGGCAGGATCTGAAGACCTTCAGGTATACTGACTCCTCAGTAGAAGGGGATGAGGACTGCCAATCGCCTCTCTGTTTCAGGATTTCCAGAATGTCTCCAAAGGCAATCCTCAGGAGGCGATCGTGGGGACCCTTCTGCTTCATCGAGATTAATATCCGAAGTGAACGACTCCTGCAGGGAGTCCAGATGCTTCCTCTTGCATGTCCTCTTCTGGGGAACTTCTTCAGTGGGGTATTCCTGAGAAGTTTCGGAAGAGGGGGGGGGGTAGTCCCCTGGGGGGACATCCTGAGGCTTTGTATCTCTGTAGTCCTGAGGAGGAGGATGAGGAGGAAAAGACACCTGTGAGGAAGCTCCAATGGAAACTGTGTCTAAGACTGATGGACAGTCATTACCCTCCTCATAACCTCAAAAGCAGACTGCCCCTGCTTCAAGGAACTCCCCAGACCAGACAACAAAGATGTCAGACCTGAGAGAGGTTTTGGAGCCGGCAATGGAAACACCGAGGAAGAGGTAGGAGCTGAGCCCACCCGAGCCGAGGTCCCAAGAGACGTCAGATCTGAAATAGCTTGAATCTGCTCCATGGATCTGGACAGTGAATGTTGGCTCCCAGAGGTTTTCTGCTCCAACTGGGCAGGAACAATCAGGGTGGACATCAGATCCAAAGAACCAATAAGTGGTCTTGGATCCGATACAGACACTAGCTGGATATCAGAGTCTTCAGAGTCCGAGGGACGGCTCAGAGGAGGAGTAGACGCCGCTGAGGTAAGGCGAGTCTGACCCAACTCCTTTGGGTTCGGATCCAAAAGAAGCTTGGCCAAGGCAGGTGTCTTGAGAAGTCTCTCTCTATCCACATCTTTATCAGAGAGGCTCCTGGTAGACCTTATGGACAGTGTAGGGGATCTAGACCTAGCAATGAAGGATGATGGAAGAGGAGTTGAAATCAGCTCCAAGGATAAAGATCGGCTCTGATAACGAAACTCTGAAGTCACTGATAACTTCAGAGCCGAATCCATGAATGACTTTGGATCCGAAGGTTTGGAGCGATCCAAGGAGGTCCTTGACTCTGTAGTGGTTGTCTGCTCATTAGGAACTGTTGGAGCAGACAACTTTGGTTGTTTGGCTCTCGGCTCTGATGCGGTTTTCGAAGCGGGAGATGGCCGTTTCCCTGACCTCTCAGATTTATCAGATTTAGGAGAGGAGGGAGCAGATGCAATAGCCTCAGAGAAGGGCGGGGTTTAATCAACCCCATCAGTATCAACTTATTTTTGAGTTCTAACAACGCCCTTGAATTAAAGGTGTGACAAACAGCACACGATCTTGTAAATGAAGAGGCCCCAAACAGTAAATGCACAAAGTGTGCAAATCACTGAGGGGCATCATCTTGCTGCATTTCTCAAATTTTTTAGAGCCCAAAGACATACCTTTCTTTTGCGACATAACAGAAGGCAGTCTATCAAAACGCTAAATTATAAAAAGCAAGTATTTACTATCAAAACCCAGCTGTTTAAACTATTTAAACTAGTTAAACTATCTAAACTACTCAAACTAACAACAACTATTAAAACTAAACAACAACAACAAGGCTAGAAAGAAAAGGAAGTCCTCTAATTTAAATGGACTTCAAGAGCATGAAAAGTGGGAGGCGGTGGGGTCCTCTAACTCAAACGGACTTCAGAAGGCATAGTAAAGTCCTCCAACTTAAACGGACCTGAAACTAATGAAAGTCCCCTAACTTAAACGCACTTGAGTAAAGGTTGGTAGACTGTTCTCTAACTAAAATGAACAGACCAAATAAAGGAACACTGAAAACAATGTGTTACGGATTCCAACTGAAGGGAAATGGGAACGGCTTATAGGTAAAAGGGAGTGAAAGAGCACTACTACTGTCAGAGAAAGGCACTACTAAATGGAAAAAAAAGCGAAAGATTACCACAAACTCTTAACTACAGAAATAAGAAAAAATACAGTTAGACAAAAAAATTTAATAGACTTGGCCCCAAGGTTGCTTGAAGAAACTTCTCGCAGTGCGGCAAATGATCTGAGGTAGTTGGGGAACTGCATTATAGGTAGGGAAGGAGCCCCATGACTTTGCTGAAGACTTCGAGCTACTGCAAAGGCAGACTGATCGAACAATTCGTATCTGACCCATCAGTGTGAATATAGATGAAACTGACAACAACACATCTTAGGAAGTTGTCTGATCATTGGGGAGGCAAAAATATCTACCTGAGGTATACCCCAACAATGGACCATATCCAGAAATACATCCCTGTTTAACATGCATTTGTGCGGATTGAGTCATGGACCTGCTCAGTGTGTCTGCCATCACATTCTGAGAAGAGGGAATGTAAACCGGCTGGAGGGAAAGTTGACTCTGGATTGCTAATTCCCAGGCCTGCAAAGCCAGTCTGCCCAGGAGGTAGGACTTTGTCCCTTCCTGTCTGTCGACATACCAGATGACTGTGGTATTGTCCGCAAACCATCTCAAAATCCCAGGGAAATAAGAGGTTTGAAGATTTGCAGCACGAAGATCAGGCCCCTCATCTCCTTTATACTGATGTGCTACCTTTTCTGAGCTGGAGACCAGACATCTCTTACTCTCCATGAGTCCAGAGTTGCTCCTCATCCCATCTCTGAGGCATCCGTGAACAGCTTCTGAGTGAGAGGATGTGGTTGCAAGGGTAAGCCTGGGTTCTTTGCCATGTGTTGGACCCACCAGTGTAATTCCTTTTTCAGGCAAGGCAGGAGTGGGATAAACTCCACAAGGTGGGAATGTTGCACACATACTGTTCTCAAAAACACTACAACCTCCTCATGTGCAACTTGGCAAGAGGGAGCATGGGAGTAGTGGAAGCCAAGAACCCCAGGAGGCAGTCAGAGATTGAGAAGGTAAGAGGTCCTGGAAGTTGGAGGTGAGGAACAGGACCTTTTCTGGGGGTAAGGAAGCCAACATTCTGTCTGTTTGGATACTGCAGCCAAGAAAGATGTGGTCTTGGGAAGGGTCCAGTGAAGATTTCTGGTAAATGACTTGTAAACAAAACGATGGTCTCAGTGCCTATCAAAATATACCAGTAAACCGAAAAAAGGCACAGAGAACTCGGCTGCAGGACAAAACTTCACTTTATTCCAACAAAACACAAATAACGCTGTGTAACCAGTTCCTCTTACGTTTTTGTCAACAGCTACTTCATCAGATAAAAATGACCTCATTACACGATTAAATATATAACCTGTCACTGTTTGAATGAACCAATGAAAAAACAACATTAATTCAAAATGTAAAAGTGTGTATGTGAAATAGTCAATCATGAAAGACACAAAAACACTGTTGAAATGCATAAAAGGACATAAAAAATGTGTAATAAATAAATGTGTACATATATAGACCTAAAATATATATATACATACTCCAATATATAACAAAACCTTAGTTAAAATTCAAAAGCATTGATGTGTACTGATAAAAAATGATGAATAAAACTACACTAGCACCACCTGGTGGAAAAAACATATACTACACTTAAATTCACACCATGTAAAATTCAAAATACATGGCCTTAATAATGTACATAAATAGATGCCTAATAAAAGTGTATAAAATTGATATGTATAAAATTAATATATACACTTGAATAACATTGTATGAAGTTAAACCATGTCGTAGTTTAGCAGACCTTAATTTCAAAACAGGTTTTATAGTTAAAAACTCATTTAAGACCTGGAGGGGTACTGGCATCTAAAACAATTTGCCAGTATAACTGGCATCTAAAACAATTTTCCAGTATAACTCCCTGTATTCCAGGCGGGTCTTCCATGGACCTCCCCCTGGGATCAAGAGGGACGACTTCAATTACAAAAAACTTAACCAGCAAGAATGAAGGTGAGATAGACAACTGATCTTTCTCATAATTTTTTTTATTTTTGGCTATTGAATTGATTAATGCAAGTAATACACTTGGTAATCTCAAAAAAATCACAATGAGAAACAAGAAGTTAAATGGATCACCAGACTACAGGCTGACAAAGCCTACGGTCTGAATGATAGTCTCCCTAAAGCCTCTGTTAATAGGCAGACCTTTTACTCACTAAGTTATAACACATCTTCTTTATATACACATTTTATATGCATGTTTTTTTTTTAAATTAATATTTATAAATGTATTATTAAATGTAATTTAAATGATTTTTTACAGACAGTCACATCATGTTTTATAAGAAAGTTACACATGCTTTTACAAGTTTTTAACTGTCTCTCATGGGTTAATTTCAGCTATTAACATTTTTAATGAGTGTTTTGTTCTGATAGGATACTTTGTATTATTTAAATAGATGATTTATGTGGTTTTATTAAATGTGAAGAAGAGTTAGTGTTTGAATGTGAAAGCACGAACATTTGGATTCATTTTGTTGGCATAAAGAAGTTTGTGTGCCTGTACCGTGGTGTCACCTCGAGAGTTTGTTTCTCATTATTGGATTATTTTCCTTGAGTTGCTTTATCCTTGCATTTGCTGGTTTTTGTTGCTGTTAAATTTGAGGTAAATTTGACCTCCCACTCCAAGGACTACCACAAAGAATTCTTTAGCTATGTCTGCAACTTCAAAGGCAATACACAATTGTGTGCAGAGCTGATTGTAAATGGAGCCACCTATACTGAGCCAGAAGACATAGGCTGGCTGATAAATTCAGCTCCAACTTTACCTTCTCTCCCCCTCAACCTTCTCCCAGGAAATATCATCAAATACAACTCCTCCTACTCTCACTGGTGAGCAGGTCCCTTAATGCACTCTCTAAGACCAAGAATAGTGCATCAGTGGGCCCAAACAATATCCCAGGATGTCTTCTAAATAGCATGAAATATGACCTATCAGGGCCTCTGGAATTACTATTTAATTGTAGCCTCCAAACAGGTTTCGTACCTCGTGAATGGAGAAAGGCAACAGTCATCCCTCTGCACAAAGGTGGGCCACCTACAGACCCTGGAAACTACAGACCCACAAGTCTCACTAGTCTTACATGTAAAACCATGGAAAGAATTATCCTGGAGATGACCGAGAGAGATACAGTAAACCTCCAGACACTGGACCCAACCCAGTTTGGTTTCATCAAGGGCAGATCATACCTACTCAACCTGGTGGACTTCTTTAAGAAGGTCACCAAAGCAAATCGTTCACACTGTCTGGCCAAGGAATTTGATACTATACCCCACTCGGACATTGTAGTTAGGTACAAACCCGTACGTCACCCAGTGAATACCCAACTGGTTCACAGACAGGTTAGAATTGGGGAGTCCACCTCTACAAATGGGCCAGTCACAAGTTGAGTCCCTCAGGGATCAGTCCTTGGACTGCTCCGGTTTGACATTTACTTCTCAGAGTCAAGGCCAATGTCAGTGTTCTCTGGCTGACTAAATTTGCAGGTAACTGTAAATTAGGAGCAGAAATTGAATATCATACTGACACAAATGTTCTACAGGAGGGGCTGACACAGACTAACTGGTGTGAGAGCCATGGACTAAAATTAAATGACAAGCAATGCACAACTGTAACATTTGGGAAGTCATCCATCCCTGGTAACGATCATATTGACAACACATCCCTTAGAGTTGACCCAGTAGTCAGGGACTTAGAGACACATAGATAGTAATCTAGCCTTTGACCATCATGTGTCTACAGTAGTGAGGAAATCATTCTATGTTGCGCAACTTATAAACAAAGGTATGGGATCCAAGTCCAAGGAAGTCATTGTTCCACTGTATTTGGCATTCATCAGATCTATCAGAGTACAAAGCCCCCTTTGGTATGTACCTAACCAGGAATATCCAACAATTGGTACATCCACAGAGGTTTCTCACTAAAAGAATACAGGGCATAAGTAAACTGTCCTATGAAGACCATATCAAGGCCGTATCCCTGTATTCGGTCTCCTACAGGCTTTTGAAGGGAGATCTATGTCTGACAGAGAGCATTGTCAGACCCCACTTTGATGGACCTCCTGTATATCCACAAAACAAAGAGTACCAGAATTACCCATTCTAAAAACTTGAACCTTGCCTGTGATATAAATAGGACCTGCCAGAGAGATAGGTATGTATCCCAGAGACTACTACGTCTATGGAACAGGCTCCCCATTCATGTGAAGCAAAGCTCCTTCCTGACCCAATTCAAGTGCAACTTGGACAATTGAATAGGAAACCAGAAATTCATCCCTGGTTTGGCACCTATGGCTCTAATTGACATGAGTAACCTGCAAATGGTTCATTCCCCAAGCCAATGCTTACACTTACCAATGGTATCAGAACTTTATCCACACTTGACATCTTCCAGGTAACAGTCTTAGGACTGTGAAAAAATAAGCACCGTCAAACAGGACATCACTGTGATGGTGTTGCACAGTATCAGAAGTGTCTCCGATTGTGAGACAGACTTTGAATGGCTGAAGCCACTGCTTGTACACACTGAATTTGCTTTACCATTCCTAGCTTCTCAAAAGCCACAATCTAAAATATTAGTCACTTCCTCAGGTACAATTACATGAAAAAAGACTGAACTTTTACAACACTTAGTCATATCAGCAGTTTCTGAACAAATGGAACCACTCAGCAATATACACACATCACCATCATCACTACCACCACCATCAACTTCCTTTTTTTCCATTTAACATGGGGTTAGAGTGTCATATCAACTGCTACAGAGATGGTCTCCTACGTTCTTCAACAGACAGCCCCCCCACACCCATCACAGGTCTTCTTTTATGCAATCTAGCCATCTCTTGGATGGACATCCTAATTCCCCCTTGTCTTCCTCCTCTCCAACATCTACTTTACCAAATAACCTTTTGCTTTCCCTGCACATGCAGCACATGCCTCTGCATTTTGTTTTCTTTGACATTCTCTCTACAACTGGGGCTTCTCTGGCATCTGCTCTAATGTCTTCACAAGGTACATGCTACTATCAGTCATTTCAATCACCTCAAGGTTCCTCAGCAGCTCTGCCTTCACTGCCCAGGTTTCTGAGTCATACAACAGCAATGGCTACACCATTATTTTGTACACTTTAGTTTTCAAAGTCTTTGGCATTTACTGTCAAGCACTACCTCTCACATTTCATGGCACTTGGATACAGCACAGACTTAACAATACGTTCAACATATGTTCAGCTAGGCTGCTAATAACAGTATATTTGAATAAGCACTGGAACCACAGTAGCAAACGAGCTTCTGTGGAAAGCAGAAAAATGCACCATTACCTATCATGGGTCTGCACTTAAAGTACAGTTGTGTATACTGTATTTACCATAACAGTAGACATTTGAATTCCACACTGCTGTAGTAATCATTTGGCTATATGGGTTGTATCCTACCTTGGGTACGACAAAGTTTGCTTTCCCTCCCACACCTACACTCTTGGTCAGCCCACTGGATGAGAATCCGCAGTCAGATTGAAGAAATGTTCAGGACTTTCTTGCCCATAAAAAGAAGAGTATACTCATCCTTTGCCTCTAAAATATAACAGAACACCAACAATGTTATACCCTAACAACTAACATACAAAAGAAGGGAGTAGCAGATGGGTGCAGATTAGGGTTACCACCTATCCCTCTCTGTGCGGGACAGATTTTGTCTGGGAAGTTGTGTCCTGTGGAAAAAACCCTCAAAAATGGCAAATGTTCTGAGATTTTAAGCTAAAAAATATTTCCTAAGTTTTCTTCAACAGCTGCATAAAGCAATTATTTTGTATGTGAAATACCAAAATGTTACCTGAAACAGTATAAGCAACTCAGGTAATACAACACTAAGCTTTTAGTTTGGCTGCAAAATCTCATGTGTCCACAAAAGATGTCCAACTTTGGGCATATGAAAAGGTGACAATCCGAGTGCGGCTACTGCAGCAGTGAAGAATTTGAACATCAACTGTTAAGATAAATGCAACTTCTACAACTGTACTATGTTCATCATTCTCACTGCTGCTGTAACCTTTTGGCTAAATGGGTTGATTACCAAATACTATCCAACCTTGGATGAGGTAGGATAAGGATCCAGAATGGTCCCAGTAAAGCCAGTCCTAGACCTCGAAAAGGAATCTGGTTTTTAATGCCTTGTAAAAGCACATACAGAGGACCAAGACCAGACAGGGTTCACCCACCATGACAGTTTGCAATTCATACACTCTTCATGCACTCCTTATTGTCAGAGCAATAAGGAGTACAGGCTCCCATGTGATGAACCTTAAATCCTTCTGATGAGCTGGTTCAAAGGGAGGCAGTGTTAACATTTCCTGCACAAACTTAAGATCCCAATTAGAAACTATTTGTTTTCTAGAAGACCTAAGAGACCTCCCCCCTTCAGATACTAGTATTCTTCATGTAGGCCTAACCCTGACAAATTAGTGGTGCCAAATCCATGGTCTTAATCTCAATGCTAAGAAATGTATAATAGTACCTTCTGGGACGTCAACCATTCAGACTAATTACTATGTTGATAATACATCCCTAAGCATCCACTCAGTGGTCACAAACCTGGGTACTCTTGCAGACTGTAGCCTTACCTTCAACCATAATGTGGTCACAGTGGTGAGGGAGTCCTTTTATGCTGCACAACTTATAAGTAAGGACATAGCATTTAGATCCAAAAAAGTCACTATCCCACTGTACTCTTCCCTTATCAGACTAATCGTAAAGTACAATGCTCCCTTCGATATATACCTAGGCATACACAGCAACTACGGCAACCTCAGAGGTTCCTTACAAAAAACATGCATAACAAATGTCTTAAGCAGAGCACCTTATAGCCCTTTCTCTCTACTCAGTCTCTTATAGACTGCATAGGGGTCATCTATGCCTGGTGTACAAGTCATCTGCAAACCCCACACTTATGAATTTCCTGCATGTTCATAAATCAAACAATACCAGAAACACAAAGTTTAAGGACCTGAACTTTTGTCTGTGACTTAAACAGAACACGCTGGAGAGACAGATGCGTGTCCGACAGACTGCTCCTCCTATGAAACAGGATACCCATCCATGTGGAGCTGAGTTTATCTATTACTCAATTTAAGACCAACACAAACCAGCGGATGGGGAATAGAAAATTGACACCAGGGTTGGCACCCATGACCCTTACACACAGGGTAAGCTTATAAATGCCTGGCCCTCGATGTCCTTTTTGGATACAGGACATCATTACTCTTTTGGGAAAACTTGGCTAGGTTTGAACACCTTCCTGGGTCTTTAGCCTAATAACAATCTATGAATCTATGTAAACCCCCCTTCAGAAACTGTTTTACTAAAAAGAGAGAAAAAAAAGGGGGAGGATCCATAGGCAGACATGCTGAAATGACTGTAAGATGTACCCTGATACAGGAACAGGACAGGACAGAAGAAAGTAACTGAAAAATACTTAGGAACAAGTGGTACATAAATCCTTCGTGGGATCCTGGTTGTTGGCTAAGCACCAACTAGAAAAACTTTTCCACTTGCCCATGTAAGACTTTCTAGTAGCAGGTTTTCTTGCCTCTTTTACTACCTACTGCATATCTTCATGACAGAGGTCCTTTGAAGGAATCAAAATAGAATAATCTAGTCAGTTAGCTGACATTGTGTGAGACTGGGGTGTATTCAACTCCCATCTTGTGTTAGTAGGTCCAGCCTGTGAGGAAGGTTGTGGTAATTGCCTCTGGCCAATTCCATATGAAGGGGGAACCATTGCTGCCTTAGCCAAAAGAGAGTCATCACAATGACTTTTGGAGATTCTTTCTGCATCTTCAGAATGACCCTGAACATTAGTGGAAAGGGCGGAAATGCATAAATGCATCCATTTTCCTGGTCTGTTTGCAAAAAGCCATGAAGCAGAATTTGTTCAGTTGTCTATTTTGAAAGGAGGCCAACAATTCTATTTGAGACACTCTCCACAACTGGGTCAGTTCCTGGAAGAACCCCTTAATTCATATACCATTTGTAAGGGTCTATCCTGGTCCTGGTCTGCTTGTCTGCCACTATACATTGTTCTGACTGACTGCAAGATGCTTGGAGAGTTAAAGAATGCTGTAGACCTAATTGCCAAGCCAGCCTGTATGGAGGGTATGACCTACAGTTAAGATTAACTTGGGATATGAGGAAAAAGGGGAAGACCTGGATTTAGAGCCAAGGATCCACTACTGCAGTTCCTTTTTGCCAGAACCCAAAATAAGAATCTAAAATTCCAGAGGATGAAGATGATGGGTCTATGTTTTTTTTTTTTTTTTTTTGTATCCCAGACTGGTAGAAGAACCCCATATTAAGGACTTTTAACATATAGGAAAAGGCTCTGCAAAGATAAGTATGTTATTTAACTAAAGAACTATGTGAATGCTAATAGCTATCACTAGGCCTAGACGCTTTGTAAACACCCTTGAAGCTGTACATAACCTAAATGGAAATGCAGAAAACTGTTAATGTGACCCAGATACAGAGAATCTGAAAAACTTCAAGCTTGTGGCTGTAGAAATGTGATAAGCATCCTTTAGGTTTAATTTTACCACAACAATCAAAAGAGGACAGAGAGGTAGCAGGATTTGAAGGATCAGCATTCTGATCGTGGGTACTTTCACATATTCATCTATATAATATATATATATCTATAAAGGAGAAATCTAAACCTTGTCTCCAAGACCGCTTTAGTGCCAGAAACATTTTGGAATAGAAGCATCTGTCCCTTTGATCTAAAGGCAACAGTTTTATGACCCCTAGGGTAAATAATGCAGATCCTGTGGAATAAATAAAAGTTATGTACTTATAATAAGGACAGATCTGTGCTGTCTGATTCCATCTTTTGTATCCAATTTTGGCCGTTTTTAGACTTTAAGATCCATACATCAGGCTCCTCCCCTTACCCATAATCCCCTCAAGATTATCCCAGATCGAGTTTGTATGCAACCCCATGACAGAAAGTACAGTTGTGTACACTTACCATAAATGTAGATGTTACCAGTGTATTTACTGTTGCAATCATCACCTGTGGGTTATATCACTGCTGTGGTAGCCCTCAGCCGGCCCAAATACGAGTCAATGTTTTTCTGCATCGGCTGCTGTCGCTTGCTGCCTGACGTCAGGGTGTCAGTGCTATAAAGGAAGGCAGCCAATGCCATTACATCAGTTTTTCTTGCCCTAACCAGTCAGAGGCCCAAGTACATATGGTAAAGGTGGCCCTGGTGGCTAAAAGCCACCGTTAGAAACGTACGTCTCCCTAAAGAATGAAGATATAAGGGGGAAGGAGGGTGGGATACCAGGACTGCAACAGTGAATACACTTGAACATCTACATTTACGGTAAGTGTACACAACTGTACTATGTTCTTCATGTTTCACTGTTGCAGTCATTACCTGTGGGAGGATTCCCAAAGCTGAGGAGAAGGGTAGTAGGATAATTAAGAGACCTAGGAATGGGTCACCCTGCCCTAGCCTTAGAAACTAGAGGTAGGTGGTAATGCTTGGTAAAGGTATGGACAGTAGTCCAGGTGGCAGCTTCCAGGATGTCCCTGGTGGGAACTCCTCTGAGAAATGCTGTGGAAGTGAAGGCTGCCCTAGTGGAATGGGTTTGAATAGACTTGGCGGGGGGTTTCCCATGCAGTCTATAGCAGAAATGGACACACTGACATCCATTTGGAAATGGTCTGTTTGTAAATGGGCTTCCCCTCTGCCCCTGGGGCAAAGCTGACAAGAAATTGGTCTGTTTTCCTGAAGGGTTTAGTATGGTCCAGATAGTATCTGAGCTGCCTGTGTACATCTAATGAGTGAAGAATTATTTCCCCCTTGTTTTGAGGGTTAGGAAAGAAGGTGGGTAGATGTACGGCCTGGTTGAGAGTTACATTAGATAGCACCCTTGGGCATAAAGGAAGGATTAGTCCTCACGGACACCCTGCCTGCATGGAAGATAATGAAGGGCTCAATGGCCATCAGAGCCTGAAGTTCTGAAACCCTTCTAGCAGAGGTGATAGCTAGGAGAAAAACAGTCTTCCAGGAGAGGTATCTTAGTTCTGCTGAAGCAGCAGGTTTGAAGGGTGGTAAAGTTAGTTTATCCAAAACATAATTCAGGTCCCAGGCTGGAGTGGGTGGCCTTCTGGGAGGTCTGATATTAGAAGCACCTCTGAGGAATTGTTTAATCAAACGATGGGAGAAACAGGGGCTGTTCTGTATCAAAATGAGCTGAAACGGCTGAGGCGTAGATTTTAATAGAGGATAAGGAGAGGCCTCTATTAAGTAGCTCCACTAGATAGTCCAGGATAAGAGGGATGGAAGGTTGTGAGGTATTTCCCCCTCTGGACTGGCTCCAGGAACAGAATCATTTCCATTTTCCTGTGCAAGATTTTCTGGTGTTGGGCTTTCTGGCCTCTGTGATAATGTCAAGGACCTGTTCGCTTAACAGGGGCCCCTTGTTTGCCTTTAGATCATTAGCCATGCTGACAGTTTGAGAGTCTGCAAGTCTGGGTGCAGCACCCCCCCCACCTGAGTTAAGAGGTCTGAGATCAGGGGAAGTGGCCTGGGAGGCTGCAAGGTCAGGCTGCTCAGTAAGAGGTACCAATGTTGTCTGGGCCAATCTGGAGCAATGAAGATGGCCTTTGTGTACAATCAGTACTTTGGGAATGAGTACACAAACAGGGTGTTTCAGGGGAAGGTCAAGGCATCCACCTTCCACGCTATGTGGTGATACTCCCTGGTACAGATTTTTTACAGCTGATGGTTGAGGTGCGAAGCAGAGAATCACCTCTGGAATCTCCCATGCCCGAGTGATTTGCAAAAAGATTTTTCTGTGGAGCTGCCATTCGTGGGGGGGGGGGGTCCAGTAAGTTTCTGCTTAAGTGGTCTGCCAGGGTGTTGATGATCCTGGTAGGTATTGGGATATCAGGTGTAGCCCTATAGAAGAGGCGGTCAGCCAGAGGTTCATGGCTAGCCTGCACAGAGGGTAAGATTGGGTCTCTCCCGGTTTGTTGATGTACCACATTACTGTGGTGTTGTCTGTTTTGATAAGGAGAACCCCTGGCTTGAGATGGGTTTGAAGGATGTCAGAGCCTTTTGTACTGCCATCATTTCCTTCTGGTTGATGTGTAAGGGAAGGTGCTGGGCATCCAAAAGACCTTGGGTGCACCTGTCTTCTAGGTGAGCATCCCAAGCTATGTCTGAGGCGTCGGTGGTAATGGTCTGCCTGGTTGGGCGGTGGGAAAAGGAAAGACCCTTGTTCTGGGCATAGGCCCCTGCCCACCAGAGAAACTCTGCCCTTATACAGGGGATCAGAGGGAGAGAGGTCTCTAGGGGTTGAGAATGCTGACATCAAAGGCTCTTTAGGTACCACTGAAGTTTTCTCATGTGAAGCCTCCCCAGAGGAATTAGAAAGATGCAAGATGCCATGTACCCCAAAGGCTTGCATGAACTTCCTCGCAGTGAGGTGACTTCTGGAAACCCACTATGTAAAATAGAGAGGCAGGAAGCTCTGCTTTTCTGGGGATAGGAAGGCCATTTGGGATGCTGTGTCCAGCAGTGCTCCCAAGAAAATGATCTTCCTGGAGGGTGTTTTCCTTGATTTCTTCTCGTTGATGGTGTACCCTAAGGAGGTTAGGAGGGTTTTGATAAAGAGGAGGTCCTTGAGGACCTTTTCTTTGCAATCTGCCTGAATGAGGCAGTCATCCAAATAAGGGTAAATTTGTATATTTGTCTGTCTGCAAAAGGCTATGGCCAGGGCTAAGCATTTGGTGAATACCCTGGGAGCAGTAGATAAGCTAAAGGGTAGCGCAGAGAACTGAAAGTGTGAGCCTGCTCTAAAGTGAAGGAATTTCCTGCAGGATTCCCTTATGGGGATGTGGAGGTAGGCATCTTTTAGATACAGGGCAACTAACCAGGCATTTTTTGTCAACATAGGCAGCAGCTGCTGCAAAATTAGCATTTTGAATTTGGGGACCACCACGAAGGTGTTCAGAATGGACAGATCCAGGATGGGGCACCAAGTGCTCCCTTTTCTGGGAACAAGGAATAGTCTGGAATTAAAGCCTTTGCCTGTTTGATCTGAGGGGACAGGTTCTACTGCCCCTTGGGATACGAGAGGTTGGACTTATTTCAATGTCTCTGCCCACTGATTTGGAGGTAAATCTGGATACCCTCTTGTCTGACTTTTAGGAGTACCTTGGGGAGGAGAGGCAGTGGAGGAAAGGCATAAACTGTCAGGGTTTTCCAGCTGAATGATAGAGCATCCACCTTCCATCCTTGAGAGTGATAAGTCCTTGTGCAGAATCTCTGTAGTTGGCAGTTGTGAGGGGAGGCAAATAGATCTATGTCTGGGCATCCCCATTTTCTTGTTATCATGCTGAAGACCTGTGGATTTAGTTTCCACTCGTGAGGGTCCATGAGGTTTCTGCTTAGTCTGCCAGAGTATTTTTCTTTCCTGGCAGGAATTGTGCCTGCAGATGTACTTGATAGGTCAATGTTGTGTTCCACAAAGTCATGGCGTGCCTGCAGAGGGGGTAGGAATGTGTGCCCCCTTGCCTGTTTATGTACCACATGACTATAGTATTGTCCGTCTTTAGCAAAAGTTGTCCTGGATGTAGTAGATCCTTGAAGGCTGTCAGTGCATTCTGTACAGCTAGCATCTCTTTTTGATTGATATGAAGATGTATTTTGTCTGCGGGCCACGTGCCCTGAATACATTTTCCTGCCATGTGTGCTCCCCCCAGGCATAATCCGATGCATCTGTTAGTGTCTGCCTGGCTGTGGGCAAAGTGAAAGGCTGTCCCCTGTTATGGTGACAGGCCAGTGCCCACCATCGAAACTCTTGTTGCAGGCAGGGAATGAGAGTAATTATTGTTTCCAGGCTGTGGCAATGTTGAGTCCAAACACTTTTTAGACACCATTGTAGCTTCCTCATATGCAGTCTTGCATATGGAATTAGCATGATAAAGGATGCCCTGCAGAATTTTTCTTGCAGGTAGATGGGTCTTTGTTGCCATCATTTGAAAGTAAGGAGTCAGTTGCCTTTGTTTGTCTGGCATGAGATAAGCCATCTGGGCAGTTGTATTTAAGCTTGCACCCAGGAATATTATCTCTTGAGAGGGCACTAGTTTTGATTTCTTTTCGTTTACTGTGTACCCTAGGCAAATTAGTAATCTTTTTACGAACGCCAGATGCTTTAGTAGAATGTCCTTGCTCTCTGCTTGAATAAGGCAGTCGTCCAAGTAGGGATATATTTGAATTCCTTTTTGTCTGTAAAATGCAATTACTGGTGCCAGGCATTTTGTGAAGACCCTGGGCGCAGTAGATAAGCCAAAGGGCAGTGCAGAGAATTGGTAATGCATTGAGCCAGCTATGAATCTGAGGTATCATCTGCAAGATTGTCTGCTTGGGACATGCAGGTATGCCCCTTTGAGGTCCAAAGTAACTAGCCAAGCCTTCTTGCCCAGCATGGGTAGAAGTTGCTGCAGTGTCAACATTTTGAATTTTGGAACGTCCAGGAAAGTATTTAGAGTAGACAGGTCCAGTATTGGTCTCCACGCTTTGTCCTTTCTGGGTACCAAGAAAAGTCTTGAGTAAAATCCTTGCCTCTGCTCTTGCTGTGGTACTTTTTGAATGGCCCTCATGTCCATGAGAGCAGAAATTTGCTTTTGTGCCTCTGCCTATTGATTTTGTGGCAGGTCTGGCATACCTTTTGCCCTTGGGAGGGTGTGAAAGTGGAACCTGTAACCCTGAGAAACAATATTCAGTACCCATTTGTCCTGGGTGATCATGTGCCAGTTTTGTGAGAAAAGTGCTAGTTTTCCCCCACAAGGGTGCTGCCAAAAGGTAAGTGCTTGGCACTGGTAGTGGAAAGTCATTGGGACTGATTCCTATAAGGTTGTGATTTGTCTTCTCCGCCTTTGGAGGCTGAAGCACCCCATTGTTTAGGTCTGTATGAGCCTTGGGGCTGAGATCTGCCTCTTGGTCATCCGTATCTGCCTCTTTGTGGCCTGTCTGACACTGGAAAGGACCAATTTTTAGAAGGCCAGTTCCTGCTAAATCTGGGTGGCTGAACCTGTAAGAAATCCTTTACTGTCTGCATTGATTTTGCTTTATCCTCCATTTTCTTGAGCACCTCTTCTGCCTTAACACCAAACAAAGTATCATGCTGTAATGGAGCATCCAATAATTTTGCTTTAACATGATCAGGTAAACTCTGTTCTTTTAACCAAGCATGCCTTCGAATGACAGAACGTGTAACTGTGGCTCTGCAAGAAGCCTCTAGTAAATCAAAACCACATTGCAAAGTATGCTTTCCCACTTGTTCAGCTGCATGCAATAAATCCTGCATTTCCTTGTTTTCAGGACATTCAGAGCTTGTCAGCATTTTCTGTTTTAGCAGACACATTAGGTATTGTTGATATTTAAGCATGTGAAACTGGCAGTTTAAAGCCCTTACAGCTAAAGTAGCAGAGGTGTAAACTTTTTTCTCCCATCTGTCCAGTGCTCTAGAATCCCTATCCGAGGGAACAGGGTTTTTGCAGTGGAAGCCTTGACCCCTTTGGGACCCTGAGAAATTGTTTCTGGATCAGCAGCAGGGTTTTTATAAAGAAATTTATGTGAATCTGGAACCCTGTAGTACCTATCTGGCTTAACTGGTGCAGGGGGTAAAGAATCAGGAGACAAAATGGATTCAGAAAATACATCAACAACAATATCTAGCACAGGAGGGATAGCAAGAGGCCTGTGCTGAGGCAATAAAAGAAAGTCTCTGAGCCTTTTCTTGGATTCCGAATAATCCTGGCTCTCCCAATGGAAATGCTCCCTCATGCTGTGCAGGGTTTCCCCAAAAGAATAGTCCTCAGGAGGAGAGGCTGAAGGGATAGATTCTTCAGCATCAGAGTCCTCATAGGGAGGAAGAGAATATGCCTGTTCTGAAGAGGAATCAGAAGAAATAGAAACCTGGTCAGAGGAGTCCTAGTCAGTGTCTTGCCTAGGCCTTTTATCAGGAGGGGGATGGGAACTCCTGATCAAAGTAATTAGGTCCTCGGCCATTTTAAGCATCCGTTTCTTAGGCATGGATGAATGTCCAGGAGAATGCTGAACTTGTTTCTTTGTCTTTAAAGGTGTTTTATACTTTGCCTTGGCTGCTGAAGTGGTCTTGATAGTAAACTGTGTAGGTCTGAAAACACCCTCAGAAGCCGGTGCCTGCTCAGTGGCTCCGGACCCATCTAAGGGAATAGTTTCCGTAGGCCCAATACCTTGAGTTTCCAGATGCCTAGTTGTCTCCACGTGGGAGTCGGAGGCGGCCTGTGGCTCTGAGGTAGCGGGTGTCAGGGGCTGCGAAAGCGCCTCACTGAGAACCGGCGACTGGCCTAGAAGAGGCTTCGTCATCGTTTTGGACCTCGGATGCCTGTCCTTTTCTTTGTCCTTGCGCTTTTCATGAACTCCGGTCGTCGGTTGTTCCGACGGCATTATATAGTTAAACCTTCGACCAAAGTAATGTAAAGCAAAATCGAACCGACGCTTAATAGAGCATTGGTTGAATCTAGCACAAAACTGACAACTAGCAACGTTGTGGCAGGGCCTAGGCAAGGAATACAGTAAGAATGAAAATCCGTACGAGGTATTTGCTTCCCACAAGAAATACAATTGTTAACTTTTACTGACATCGGTCTGGAGCAAGAAAAAGTTTACTTTGGATCTGAAATTCAATTTTGAAAATCTCAGGAGTCGGCCGACCGGCACTTGCGAACTGCTTTTGCTTCGGGCACCGCACGGCAAGAAAGACTAAAGAAAATAGCGTCAGCTGCATCTTATATACCCCTGGCGCACTGAGATCAGGGAAGAGGCGACAGCAACTGACGCTGGACCAGGACTTTGGAATTCAGGCCGACTGCGGGTAGCCTGCCAGCAGGATAACCCAAGTGTAATGACTGCAACAGTGAAACACAATCATCAGTGGTGTTGTCCATTTTTACCATAAATTGTCCTGGAAGAATGTGGTCCTTGAAGGCTGTCACAGCATTCTGTACAGCTAACATTTCTTTCTGATTGATATGCAGGTGCATTTGACTTGGGTTCCATTTTCCCTGAATGCACTTACCTGCCAGGTGAGCCCTCCATGCATAGTCTGATGCATCTGTTAGGGTTTGGGTGGCAGGAGGTAGTGTGAAAGGTAGTCCCTTGTTTTGGTGGCAGGCCTCTGCCCACCAAAGGAATTCTAGGCGTAGGCAAGGTATGATAGGAATCATTGCTTCTAGATCCGGAGAATGTTGACACCATAGGCTTTTTAGATACCACTGTAGTTTCCTCATATGCAGTCTTGCATATGGAATTAGAAGAATGCAGGAGGCCATGAACCCCAAGGCTTGCAGTATTTGTCTTGCAGATAACAGGGTTTTTCTGGTCACTTGTTTGAAGTACGTTGTCAAATGAATTTGTTTCTCTGGTGTGAGGTAAGCCATCTGGGAAGTTGTATTCAAGCTTGCTCCCAGGAAAATAACTTGTTAACAGGGTACGAGGTGTGATTTCTTTTCGTTTATGGTGTACTCCAGACAAGTTAGAACCCTTTATACAAAGGCCAGATGATTCAAAAGTATGTCCTGGCTTGCTGCCTGAATTAGACAATCGTCCAGGTATATTTGAATATTTCTTTGCCTGCAAAATGCAATAACTGGAGCTAGGCACTTTGTGAATACCCAGGGCGCAGTAGACAAGCCAAAGGGCAGTGCAGAGAACTGATAGTGTGTGTAGCCTGCTTTGAAGCATAGGTATCTTCTGCAAGATTCCCTGATTGGGATGTGCAGGTATGCTTTTAAATCTAGTGTTGCCAACCAGGCATCTTTGCCTAGCACAGGAAGTAATTGGTGAAGAGTCAGCATCTTGAACTTTGGAATTTCCAAAAAGGTGTTTAGAATAGACAGGTCCAGGATAGGACGCCATGAATAGTCTTTTCTGGGTACCAGGAAAAGTCTCGAGTAGAACCTTGTCCCTTTTCCTCTTCTGGTACCAGCTGAATAGCCCCCTGCTTAAGAGAGAAAGTACTTGCTTTTGGGCCTCTGCCCACTGATTTGGGGGTAGGTCCAGCCACCCGCTTGGTGTTGGTAACGTGTGGAAGTGAAATCTGTATCCCTGGGACACTATTTAAAACCCATTTGTCCTGGTTAATGAGTTCCCAGTTCTTTGCATGAAGTGCAATCTTTACCCCCAAAGGGCCAGTCAGCTGATAAGTGCTTGGAAATTTTAAAAGGAAGTCATTGAGATTTTACCATAGGGGGGAGTCTTATTACTCACAGATTTGGAAGTGGAAACCCCCTACACTGCTCCCACACTGCTTAGTCCTGTGTGTCCCCTGAGACTGAAACCTGGGTTTTTTGCTGTGTCTGGGTTTGGCTTGAGAAGACCTGGAAGGGGCTGGAAAGGACCAATTCTTAGAGGGCCAGTGCCTACTAAATCTAGGAGGCTGAACTTGTAAGAAATCTTTAACAGTTTGCATAGATTTAGCTTTATTTTCCATCTTTTTAAGAACTTCCTCAGCCTTCTTGCCAAACAGGCGGTCATGATTTAAGGGAGCATCCAACAATTTAGCTTCAACATGATCAGGCAAAGATTGCTCCTTTAGCCAAGCATGCCTTCTGACCACAGACCCAGTAACAGTAGCCCTGCAAGAGGCTCTAATGAATCAAAACCACATTGCAAAGTATGTTTCCAACTTGTTCAGCAGAATGCATTAAATCCTGTAAATCTTTATTTTCCAGACAGTCAGGAATCAACATCATTTTCTGCTTAAGCAATCCAATAACATGTTGCCGATACTTTAACATATGAAACTGGCAGTTTAAAGCCCTAATGGCCAAGGTTGCAGAAGTGTAAACCTTCTTACCCCATCTATCCAGCAATCTGGAGTCTCTATCAGAAGAGGTAGGAGTTTTAGCAGTAGAAGCCTTAATGCCCTTGGGCCCCTGTGAAATAGTCTCTGGATCTGCAATAGGATTTTTAAAAAGGAACTTGTGTGACTCAGGGACCCTATAGTATCAGTCAGGTTTTCTGGGCGCAGGAGGCAAGGAATCAGGGGCCAAACTAGATTCTGAAAAAGCATCATCAACAATGTCTAGTACAGGAGGAATAGCTAAAGGCCTATGCTGAGGTAGGAGTAAGAAACTCCCTAAGCCTCTTTTTTGAATCAGAAAAATCCTGTCTTTCCCAGTGGAAATGCTCCCTTAGAGTATGTAAGGTTTCCCCAAAAGAAAAATCCTCTGGAGGGGAAGCAGAGGGAATGGAGTCCTCTGCATCAGAATCCTCATAAGTAGATAAGGGCAAATCCAGATCATTAGATGAATCAGAAGAAACAGAATCCTGGTCAGAAGATTCATAAACAACTTCAGTCCTAGGCCTCTTAGAAAGGGGGGTTGGCTACCCCTGATTAGAGTCATTAGATCTTCAGCCATTCTTATTTGTTTTTTAGGCATAGAGGCCTGGGCGTCAGTTTTTTAGGAATGGTTCGAGGTTTAGGCCTAAGTGAAGAAGGAGGCATCGGTTCAATATGCAAGTCCGTAGGCCTGAATACACCCTCAGAAGCCGGTGCCTACACCGCGGCTCCGGACCCATCCAAGGTAGAGACATCCGCGGGTTCCATACTTGAAGCATCTCGCGGCATACCGGACTCCGAATGGGTCTCAGTAGAGGCCTGCGAATCAAAAGTAGCGGGTATCAGGGGCTGCGAAAGCGCCTCACTGAGTACCGGCGAACTGGCTTAGGAGAAGCGTCATCGGCAGTTTTGGACCTCGGTGGCCTGTTTCTGTCTTTATCTTTGCGTTTTTTCAGAATCCTGGTAGTCAGATGGCTAACTGACGACATTTCTGGATAATTAAACAGAGAATCGAAATATTTAGAGGCGAAAATATACATACGATGGATAATGTACTCACTAAATAAAGCACAAAACGGACAGCAAGATACGTCGTGGTCAGGGCCTAGGCAAGGAATACAGTACGAATGAAAATCTTTATGAGGTATTTGCTTTCCACAAGTAATGCAGTTATTAACTTTTACTGACATCGGTAAGGAGCAAGAAAAAGTTTCCCCAACGGGGTACTTGGCTTTAGTTGAAGACTTCAGTTCTGAAACTCGAAAATGAAAATTTCAGGAGTCTGCCAACTGGCACTTGCGGACTGCTTCTGCTTCGGCCACCGCACGGCAAGAAAGACTGATGTAATGGCGTCGACTGCATGTTTTATACCCCTGACGACGACGTCATGGAAGAAGGGACAGCAACCGACGCAGGACCAAAGACTTTGTTAATCAGGCCGACTGAGGGCTACCTGCAAGCAGATAACCCTAATGTAATGACTGCAACAGTGAAACAAAAAGAACAACTCAGCAGTTAGCTTGAGGACTTGAATGCTCAGGAGAGGCACTCTGGATGGGTGAGAAAGAAGGCCAAGATAGGTGTATCAAATGAGGCCAGAGGAAGGAAAACCACACCTGTTGAGGTCAGAAAGGGGCAATGACGATGACAGTGAAATTTCAGAATTACAGGGAGAGACCAGGGTGCCAAGCATGTGTAAGAATGTCCCTTGGTGATTCCCCTTCTGGGGGGAAATCAGGGCAAAAAAACTGCTGTATTTGGAGTTGATGGCAGAGGTAAAAAGATTGCAACATAGCTGGCCCTACTGACAAAAAACTTGTTCCCCCACTTTTGGGTTGAGAGACCATTTATGAGGTAGTAGGATCCAATCTACTCAACCTATCCATTAGTACACTGGACCTTCTCTGGTATGTGCTGCTGTCAGAAAACGGTTGGAAGATAAAATGCACTGCCGCACACACTGCTTCTCTACAGAGGGTAGAAGTCTGTTCCCCCTTGTTTGCTGAAGTACAAAACTACTGACATGTCAGTCTGGATAGAAATCCCTAGAGGAAGAACATACTAAAAGACCTGCAACACTAGGAGGACTGCCTTCATCTTTAAGACACGCATGTGAAACCTGGCCTTGGACAGAGACCACAAGCCTGGGACCATCCTTCCTATGTAATGCCCTTCCACCCTCATTAGAAAGCATCTGTGGTCACCAAGACTTTGGGAGGGGAGTCTCTCCTGAAGAAAGAGGGAATGCAGTCTAGGACAGTCTGGCTCCAGTGAAAATCTCAGCTCTGATAAGATGAAGTCCTGAATCTTACAGCCTTTGGATCAGAGGAAAGAGTAGGATCTGATGATGTGTGCCTTTTGGGGGCCAGAGCCGAAGACAGTAAAGAAGAAGATCATCACTTCCTTGTTTCCTTGCCCTTTTCCCTGGGCTTGTCACTTTTCTCTCCTCTGAATTTATCTGAATTTTTTGCTAGACACGGACGCTCCAGAAAAAGAAGCCACAGACTTGAACAATTCTCCAGTAGCAGCAGGAAGAAGTCCTTTCAAAACAAGTTTCTATATTCAATCACTGCCTTGTGGCCAAAGGCCGTCAGATAAAGCAGTCTTCAACAAGATGGGCATTGCACAAACAAACACATTTTTGGTGTGTATCTGAACTTGGAATTTTGTGTCTGCAAGCAACACATTTTTTGAAGCCTGACAACTTGTCAGACATGATGTAGGTAAGTAGAAAAGAAGAAAACTTCAAACAATAAAAAAATCACCTCCTACCACAAACAGACAAGTACAAAAAAATGCTCCAGTACAAAATAGCAACAATGGTAATGTAACTACTAGTAGAAGAATAGTACTGGTATTCTAAGGCAAGGAAGGAAAGGGAAGGCCCCAAAAGCATGAGACAATAACAGAAAATATCTAAACATATAAACTTTTTTGAAGAAGAAGCTAATAATAAAACCTGGCTGAGGGGAGCCTGAGCACTCAGCAGAGCGGACCATATCTGTTCTTTATGAGTGGCAAGTGAGATCTGAAGTAATCTTAGGGTCATGAGGGGATTATGGGTAAGGGAAGGACCTTGCCTGAGCTGTGGATGCCAAAGTCTAGAAGTGGCCAATGTTGGATCTGAGGTCAGATCCAAAGACCCATCTGTAGAGGAATGGACAGAATAGACAACCTCAGATACACCTTTTGGTTTGGAGGATGGGGAGGAATTACC
The DNA here is from genome assembly GCF_019279795.1 of Protopterus annectens. Classification (NCBI taxonomy): domain Eukaryota; kingdom Metazoa; phylum Chordata; order Ceratodontiformes; family Protopteridae; genus Protopterus; species Protopterus annectens. The sequence continues at coordinate 440,890,958 of NC_056732.1, read as the reverse complement.
CTGAAAGGAGAGATTTAAATACAGTGCCAAATGCAGCCCTCCTGAACTACTCTTAGCACTCAAGAGCCTGAAAATCTGTTACCAATGTATATAGCCATTTTCTGGGAAAATTTTCAAGAGAAGGGGTAACAAAGGAAAGCACGAGGGCTAGAATGTTGGGATAATTATTCTGAAGTATTAGACTATCCCCTTTCTGGAAAAGGCTCTTGTTTCTTGTTCCCTCCTGCCATCACTTTTTTATAATAAATTCTATTTATTGTTCCAAACTGAAGACCAAGTATAAACTCTGATTACAAGAGAGCTTTCATGTTGTCACCTGCCTTTTAATTTTGCAATAATTTAAATATGTTATGTCATGCAGACTTTACAGCCTGATGACACTGGCAGTGATATTAAGCAATAATTACATGGACAGGTGACCATTACTGACATGCCCATAATGGAAGTTTGGGAAACTGACAGCATTTTTTCACAATTTCTAGGACAGCAGGGACTGTACTACATTCACTGGCTGCCAATCTAGACTCAGAAAAAATATTTGTAGCTATATTCCAGTTCTTCATCTTCATAACTTAACTGCAAAATAACAGCTGGTTGCATCTTTGAGAAAGTACTGAAGCTGACAGGTTTACTATAGACATTAATACCAAAGTAACATGGAATTTAACAATGTATCTAATGAATTATATGATTAGTACAGGAAGCTTAATTTATGCTATATGAAGTAATGTAGATGTGGCTTCTTTATCACTGAAGTGTCTTGGTTACTTTTTTTAAATTAGGAAGCTCCTTCTAGGTATTGGTAATTAACACAATTTTGAGGTGATTCTGAGAAAGCAAAACATGGTCTGGCTGCAGTGGTTTATACAGAGGATTATGATCAGGTAGCTATCATAATCTGTTTATGTGTGAGTCATAGATGCCAAGAAATTCCCCTTGAGCATAAAGCTTGAGAGGTGAATCTTGGCATCCATGTTGAGAACACAAAATTCAAGGTTATGATCTGTGACACGATCATTTCTTTGTAGTGCACAGAGCTTTATCTGCTCCATGTACTATCAGTTACAGGGGAAAAAAATAAGTGTTCTGCCAACTTTCAAAGCTGTAAAACACCTGGATACCATCAGAAAGGCAGTGTAATGCAGTGCTTGTGTTCATGCCTCTCAACTGTGCAGACTTTCGCCGAATGTCCAGATAATTGCTTCATATTTTTAGTGTGTTCCTTATAAAATCTGTGTTTTCAGACAAATCACTGACAACTGATGTCACCAAATAATGACATACATTTGAGTTTCAAAGTTCGTATCTTTCAGAAAATGAGTGCTAACAAATCGTGTTACTCTAACAACTAGGTTTTTAGAGGAAGTTATGGATACATTACCAATACAGACAGCAGGCAAAAACAAATCTTTTGTTCTGTCTCTGTCATTTGCAGGTCAATACAGGCAGAATTTACTGCCAGGCGCTACACCAGACCTTAACATAAGTAGGAAGAGCTTAATATTTGTTAGGACAGAATTTTGCACCACTCTGGCACTTAACTGGATTGTCTTTTTCCAAATATCACAGCATAATTACCGTGTCCCATGCACTACAGTGTAGTAGTACCTGAAAGTAAAGAATACACATTATCAGAATGTTTATGCTAGCTGATTTCATTTGCTTCCTACTGCAAAAATATGAAAGAAGGCAGTATTTAACTTCAGTTTCAGAAAACTGATGTACAATGAGACTTCCAACAGTAAAACTGAACTAAGAGGCCAGAACTACGACTTCATCTTCAGTGCATTTCTGACAGGCAAAGTGAAGTTAGTTGGAAGACAGGGCATGTCACTGACTGCCAAACAGGTGGACTATATGTACTACAGAGTTAAATGAGAGACGTCTGCTATAGTATGTCACCTTATGGATATTTTGTAAATCAGGAGTGCTCCTGTGAAAGGGGTGGCGCTTGAAGTTGAAGACCACGAGAGCATTATACTATGTTTTTACTTTACCTTTTAATTATTTGTTGCTATTTGAATTTAACTATAGTACAGCACTGATCAAAAATACCAATTTCAGTCTCAACCTAGATAGATGTAAATAAAGAAAGCAAAGAAAAAAAAAACTATGTCTATACATTACAGAATAAGGAAATTATGATGAGTAAACAATACAGACAAAAGCAATCACTATACACAATATGAAGAGAAGCAGTCACACAAGTTTATGAATAAACAAAACCATATGTGTATTTACAGATAATTATAGATAGATGCACATACCTTGCAATCACAATGACTTGAGTTTGGTTGCATTTGCAAGCACCAGATAAACCTGTTACAAAGTAGATAGTGATATGGAGTACAAGATTTTGTTAGGTAATTTATCCAGTGTGATGGCATTTGCATGAAGAATGAACACGAGGATAATGCTTTATTTGTGCTCAGAATTTTGGCCAAGAAGACATTTCTTTGTGTTTGGCAAGGATACATCATAGTAAGAAGAAGCAAAGATCTGCACACTGTGGTTTAGTTTTAGGGGCCTGTAGGGTTGGAACTGGATGGCTTTGATTTCGGAGGTTGAAGACAAACAAGGGAAAGGTCTTCCTAACTGACAGAAGGGAAACTGGGTTGCTAGAATAGCAGCCTAAAAATCTGAGAGCCAAGTTGTTCATATCTTTGTTTTGACTGGCAGTCATTTTGTTTTTGCAACGTTATGCAGTGGTCTTCATATTTTTTTAATTTCTCCAAGACTTTTGGGTTTCTGATACCATGAGGAGAATGGACCCTATTCCTAAGTTACACCATGATTAAAGTTCACAAAATTAGTACTGTTTCAATCGGCCAAAAATGCTCTTTGCAGCAACCGCAATGTGCCCAGAATTGACTCCTCCTGCAAATTTACACGGAGATACATGTATCGATTGGTAACATATCTAAATATGACTATAAATTTATTTTATACGAGACCCATTGCTCCTACTACTACTATTGGAACCTGGAACTGTCTGGGTATCCTTCCACAGTGCCCTTTGCCTCTGCCTGGAAATCCTAGTATTTTATGCCTTTGTGTCTCTGTACATAAGACACCGTAATCACTGGGTGTAGCAGTTTCAACCAATGATACTTTTGTCTTCTTTTCCTACTACTGTATCTATTTTTTTCTTGCATCTGCTTTTTGAACTGATGGTAATGAGTGATCCCATGTGATATAAACCATCATTTTCTATAAAGCTTTGTGGCTCATGTTGTAATGCTTCTCAGCTATTTCAATATCATAATGTTTGCACAATCCCTAATGCAACAATCTTGCCACATTACTATGCCTTTCGACATGCATGCCTTCTGCCATTAACGTAACACAACCAACAACAAGATGTGTTGAGACTGTTGCCAATTCTGTTTAACAAATCTTGCATTTGTCCGTTTCTCCAACATGTTCAAAGGACTTTGTAAACCAACATGTACGCAAGTCCACTATCCTGGGCTGCCAATATTAACCTTTTGTACTTTGATTTAAATACACCTCTCGTTAACCATTTCTGCATTAAATCCTGTTCCAGGAGTTTTCTATGCTTGCAGCTACATTTACGCATTTTCCACATTTCTTGCCTTCTCATCTGATCTTTCACCTTATATTCTCTCTTGTTTTTTGGCACATTCAGTTGCTGCTCGACTTTCATCTACTTCTGGTATCTTTTCCATTCCCACTCGACACCAATATTCTTCTACTAAACTAAGCAGGGAAGTCATCTTAGACTTGTTCACCTCATATTTTAAAACTTTCTCTATATTTGGATCTTGTAAGGTCAGCAAATATGCACGCAGTCTTGCGATTGCAGATCTATACATGTGATCAGTTTCAAAGAGGCCCAACCTCCTTCAGAGCGGGGAATATATAATCTTGGTATATATTGATTTTTTATAAATCCTTTGAGAAGCATTAAGCATTTTTCTGTTTTCCTGTCCAATTGATCAAACACCTTTTGGGGCCAGTCAATCACCCCAAAACTGCAAGTCAGAACAGGAGGAACAAATTGGTTTATAGCTTGGACTTTATTCCTAGATGTCACAGCTGTTTTCAGTATTAATTTTAATCTTCTGAAACATTTCAAAGTTTTGTTTGCATTTGTTCATGTTTTGTTGTTGATCCTTCAATTATCAAACATTTACACATCCCCCTCCTGCTCAAGTTCCTGTATATCGGACTGATATTTTCTTGGTGCTGCAGCTTTCCTGCTTTAAAAGTTGCTTTTGCACATTTATCAAAACCAAATTACATTCTTATATCATCTGAGAAAGTTTTGACCACTTGCAGTTGTGCTTCCAGCTCCTCATCTGATGAACTATACAGTTTTAAATCATCCACAAAGAGAAGAGTCTTCACACTGTTTTCTGACAGCCAAATTGTGGCCAAGACATAGTCTATTAAGTAGACAGCTTAATGGGTTAACAGCAAGACAAAACAGCAGCAGTGACAGTCACCCTGGAATATCCTCCTTTGAATTTTCATCCTTTGGGATAATAATTTGTCCTTTATAATGGCTTAGCTGCAAAGTGGCTTGCAACTGTTTCAAGGTCATTGCAATGTAAATTATCATTGTAGGGTGCATCTTATACATTTGTAAGCACTATCCATGAATCTGGGATGTTGTCAAATATTTTTTTGTAATCTATCCAATACCATACTTAGAGTCTTCCCCTTTTTGCAATTCTCCATTATGACTTAACGGCAGACGATCCTTTGTGCCACATGACTTTCTTTTGTTACCCTTTTGTCTACTGCCATTATTAAATTTTCTTGTAAATGACTATAAACTCAGTCAGCATCAATTTCAGTGTACAGTTTATAAAGCACTGGAAAGCAAGTTATTGGTCTATAGTTTTTAGGACAACTTGTAGGTTCACTCTTAAGGAGGAGTACCTTCTTTTTTCCTGGTTGGCGTCTGTTTGGAGTGTGCATTTAAATAGTCCTTACCCATGGCTAAATCTTCATGTAACGATGTTAGTACTTTTAGCTAAAAGTTAGGTACTACATCTGGACCTGGGGGTTTTCAATTAGGAGCTTTTTTTAATTTTGTTTCAACTACTCTGGTCGTTACTTCATCCCATTTCATATCCTGTACATCTGAACTTCTTATTCTTTCTTTTACTTCTTCTATAATTTCAGCTTATTTGTTATGTTCCACAGGATCTTCATAGGTATTTCTCCAAAAAGTGTATTTCTTTTTTTGTGGTATTTCTATTCCTTTTGCCTTGTTTCCCAATTCTCTACAAAACTTTTTAGGGCACCAATAAATTGCTTATTTTGCACTTTTCATTTATATTGATCTGCATATCTTTCAAGTGTTTCTGCATGTGCTAATATCTTTAGTGTATTATTTGCAATAGTGTATGATGGATTATGGTCTGTTCTGATACTGTGCATTGCTTTTATTACATCTAGCTTTCTGAGTATTTTTGTTGATCGGTTCTCTCTTCTGAACTCTAACAGCGACACTTTTTGTCTTAACTGCTTTACAGTTTTTGCTATTTGATACTTCCATGATGGTATTTGATTTCTCCCCTTCCTTTCCCTTACTGCCCTGTTTTTATGGTAAGATTGTTATTAATTTAGCTGAACAGTAATATATCCTATTTATTTCTGTTATATCACATGAATTTCTAAGAACAGTCTTGATTACTTTGTTCATTTGTTTTACCGAACTAACATTTTGGGCTTATTAACTTTCGGTAGTCTATTTTTTTCAATGACTTTAATATGTCTATACATCTCTACTAAATCAATCAATTCTTCCCTTAGATCATTTTCTTCTAAACTAAGGGCACATTCTCTGTTCCCTATTTCCTGCGAGCATTCTACTGAAAGTTCCAGAAAATCTTCATGTGCTATATTCTCTTTAGCTTCACCCTGTGTCACCTGTTGCTCCTTCATATGGGAACTCACTGGCCTATCACTCTACAACATTGACTGTGTCAGAGTTGCCACAGTTTCCTGTTCTTTGCATTGCAGTGCAACTCCAAATGAACTTTTGTACTGGTTTCTTATTAAAGGCTCCAAAGTATCTTCATATGGTAACTGATTGGATACTTTCTGCTCCACTGGTTTCTCCTTAATTTGGGGATTCATTATTCTATCATGTTATGATGTTATCAGAGTTCGATTTTCTATACTAAATCCTTCACTTTGCAGGTAATTCATAACTTCAGCTTCTACGTCTTTAACTTCTCCATTACTGATCCTCTTTTCTACCCCCCCTTTTCTTATTTTTTGTATTGTAAAATGTTCCATATCTGAATGCCTTTCCCTTTATTCCTTTCCAAATATCTTTGGTGCTACTTTTTGTATTGATTAGTTTTGCTTTCTCCTTAAATACTGTACCACATTAAATCTCTTTCTTTCCTATGTCCATATTTCTTCATCAGATATCTCCCACTCCTACTACTTCTCCTTAATTGGGAGATTCACTGTTTCATCATGCTGTGACATAACCTGCGTCAGGCTTTCTACACTAAATCCTTCACTTTGCAGGTATTCCATAACTTCAGCTTCTTTTTTTTTAACTTTTGCTTTACTACTCTTCTGTTCTATGTTCCCCCGTTGGGATCTTATTTTTTTGTATTGTGAAACTTTCCATATCTAGGTGCCTTTGCTTGCATTTCTCTTTGAATATCTTTAGAGCTGCTTTTCGGTACTTTAAATTTGACTTTCTCCTTTGCATAAATATTGCACTATATCAGATCTCTCTTTCTTTTCCATGTCCATATTGCTTTTTTAAACCTTTCAAAAATCTCTAGATTTTGTTTATATTTTCGCACTTCCTCAGATGCTTCTTTTCTCAAACGGCACAATATTTCTTGGTCTATATAATGTTTCTCATGAATCTTCTGTATTAATGAACACAATTTTGCATTTGAAACTTTTGACAGTTTTTCTTGTCAAAGTATTTCTTTCCCCTAATTTCTCTCAATCTTTTTGTACATCGTCTGTCTGGAAATTAATGGCCTTCTTGCATCACAGTAACACAACTTCTTTGTTATCCTCAATAGTCTACTCTATCATCTTTATGGCTCTTTTTTGGCCTGTCAGTCTTTGTGATTTTTGTAGCTTACTACTTCCCTCTACAACAGGGCACTATCCTATGCCTGAGCCTGGCCTAAACCAATTGTAAAAATGTCTCCATGTCTTGAGGATTCTACACTGTCATTTTTTTCCATTCTTGGCACCAGTGCACCTAACAGGATTGGGCACTATTTTATTTTGGGACTTGTGCACCCAGCTGTCTTTGTTTTTTTAAACTACTTCTCTCCATGACATATGCTAAGCAAAATACAGTCTACATATCAGTGGTGAGATTTTGTAAAAACACAGTTCACCTCGTGAAGGTACACACCAAGACTTGAGGATGAATTCAGTTCCAGCAATACTACTCTCTTTCACTTGCTGATTTTATTATCTCTCCATTTGAAGTCTAACATTTGAGAGCACAAGCAAGTCAGATCTTTGATTGGGAGCCATTTTGCTTTTGTAGTGTTATGTAGTGGTCTTCATACTTTGGGGAGTGTGTGATGAACATGCAGATTCTGTTGGTGACTGTCAACAATAGTAGTGGGTTAATCTTTTCTTAGTGTTTTCTATGTATATATTGAAATTAGGGGGTGGGTCTAGGCAAATACCTAGGTATTTAAATTACATTAAGAGCAATTTTGTAATGCAATATTATTGTAATCAAAGATAAGGGGAGTTTTGTTTAGCTTTGGCTTGGTTCCAAAGCACAATGATTTTGTTTCTGAAGATTTGAGAAGTTTTTTTTTTTGTTGTTGTTGCCGGTCAAAGTAGTAAGAGCAAAGAGGTCAGCCTACAGTTCTTTTTGACGGACTGCTAAGGATTTATTAGATCAGAAGAGGGCCATACCATTGGTGTTAAGTAGGGCATGGTGGGGTACATCCAAGAATAGTTTGTTTATTTAGATGTAGAAGAGGGGGGAACAAAGATGAAGGCTTGTAGTACCCCCCTTCTTTGATTTTGGCAACAGGTAAGAAGGATGAGTTGATTTTTACACAGAAATACAGGTTAGAAAGATAGCTATGGAACCAGAGTAGTACATCTGGACTAATGCCTACATTAAATTGGTGGTTTAGTAGTAAACTGTGATCTACTAGCTTTGGTCAGGTTGATCAACATAACACCAGTAAACTTTCCTCAGTTTACTAACTGAGGTCAAAAAGCTACAAAGTCACGCAGCACAAGAAAGTACAGTTTTGTACCTACCATAAATGTAGATGTTCGAGTGTTGACACTGCTGCAGTCATTACACTTGGGTTATCCTGCCGTCAGGCGGTCCCCACAGTCGGCCAGAGTTCCAAAGTCCTGGTCCGGCATCGGTTGCTGTCGCCTCCTCCCCGACGTCAGTGCGACAGGGGTATACAAGATGCAGCAGACGCCATTTTCTTCAGTTTTTCTTGCCCCAGATGTCAGGTGCCCCCAAATAGGTAGGCAATTCAAATTGCTAGTAAACAATACAAAGTAAAAGCAAACAACCATTTTTAGTTACAGGTAAATACCCCCCCCCCATAGGTAAAAGGGTTAGATGCCCTAGGTAAGTACCAGAAGCAAGAGGGGAAGGAGGGACGGTAACCTGGACTGTAGCAGTGTTAACTCGAACATCTACATTTATGGTAGGTAGAAAACTGTACTATGTTCATCGTGTTACACTGCTGCAGTCATTACACTTGGGTGGAATCCCAAAGCTGAGGTAGGGAGGCTGGATCTATAAGGCATTAGGGGTGGCTATAAGGCCCTGCAGTACAGCAGTGGTGAAGTCAGCTCTGGATTTGGAGTATAAAGGCAAATGGTAATGTTTGGTGAAGGTATGCACAGAACTCCATGTTGCTGCTTCCAAAATATCCTTGGTAGGTACTCCTCTGAGGTAGGCAGTTGAAGTGGCAGGTGGAGTGAGATCTAATGCTGCTAGGTACAGGTTTCCCATGGTTGGTATAGCAGAAAAGTACAGTTTTGTACCTACCATAAATGTAGATGTTCGAGTGCTAATACAGCTGCAGTAATCACAGATGGGTTCTCTGCCGTCAGGCGGTCCCTCGGTCGAATTCCAAAGTCTTGGTCCGGCGTCGGTTGTTGTCGCTTTCTCTTCTGACGTCAGTGAGGCCAGAGTATATAAGACACAGCCGACGCCATGTTCTTCAGTCTTTCTTGCCCCAGATGTCAGGTGCCCCCAGAAGGAAGGCAATACATAAACTATGCTTATATGTATATATATATATATATATATATATATATATATATATATATATATATATATATATATATATACATACAAGCAATGCAATATAATCCAAAGTAAGTGGTAGCAAGCAAATAAAACATAGCAGGATAATCCAGTCAGGTAGTATGAAGAGGTTGTTAGGCCCCATGTCTTTACCAAGTGGGGAAGGAGGGAGGGAAACCTGTACTGCAGCTGTATTAGCACTCGAACATCTACATTTATGGTAGGTACAAAACTGTACTATGTTCATCGTGCATACAGCTGCAGTAATCACAGATGGGTAGAGTCCCAAAGCTATGTACAGGGTGGTAGGTACTAGGAGGAACTGGGTTGAGCCAGAATGCCCTGCAAAACAGCAGTGGCAAAGCCTGCTCTTGTTCTGGAATATAAAGGCAGGTGGTAGTGTTTTGTGAAGGTATGTACAGAACTCCAAGTGGCCGCCTCCAAAATATCTTTGGTAGGAACTCCTCTGAGGAAGGCTGTAGAGGTAGCTGTGGCCCTGGTGGAGTGTGATCTGATACCTGTAGGAACAGATTTCCCATGATAGGAGTAACAAAACCGTATGCAGTGGCCTATCCACTTTGAAATAGTCTGTTTTGTAACTGGCTTCCCTTGAGCCCCTACAGCATAGGACACAAAGAGTTGTTCTGATTTCCTGAAGGCCTTTGTTCTGTCCAAATAATAACGTAGCTGCCTATGGATGTCTAAGGAGTGTAGCAGCCTTTCCCCTTTGTTTTGAGGATTGGGGTAAAAGGTAGGTAGGTATGTGTATGGTTTGATTTAAAGCTACCCTGGATACCACTTTAGGCATAAATGATGGGTTGGTACGAAGGGAAACCCTGTCCTGATGGAAAATGAGAAAGGGCTGCACTGCCATGAGGGCCTGTAGTTCAGAAACCCTACGAGCTGAAGTGATGGCCAGAAGGAAGGCTGTTTTCCAGGACAAATATTGCAAATCTGTTGAGGCAGCTGGTTCAAAAGGAGGCAATGTTAATTTTTCTAGTATGTAATTAAGATCCCAGGCTAGTATCGGTTGCTTCCTTGGTGGTCTGATATTCTTAGCCCCTCTGAGGAACTGTCGTAAGAGTGGGTGAGAAAATAAAGAAGGATCCGTGTTAAATTCCGCAGAAATGGCTGAGGCATGGATTTTTATGGAAGAAAATGAAAGTCCACTGTTCAGCAGCTCCGCTAGGTACTGTAATACCGGAGGCAAGTTCAGTTTTCTAGGGTCCTGGCCTCTTTTCTCATTCCAAGAGTGAAACCGCTTCCATTTTGCGGAGTAAGCTTTTCTAGTAGATGGCCTTCTGGCTTCCAAAATGACATCCTGCACCTCCTTGGAGAGTAGGGTCTGTTGTGGTGTTAAGGAATTTTCCATGCAGCGAGATTGAGTGTTTTCAGCTGACTGTGAAGAGTTTTGTAGCTGTGCTGAGTCAGCAGAAGAGGCATTAGAGGCAGGGGCCATGGAGGAGTATGTGTTAGGCTCCTCAGGAGTGGGTACCAGTGTTGCCTTGGCCAATCTGGAGCAATCAGTATCATCTTCGGTTTGTCTGTTCTTGCTTTCAAAAGCACCTTGGGCAGAAGAGGCAGAGGTGGGAATGCGTAAACTGTCCATGCCGTTTATTGAAGGTAGCGCAAAAGCGACAGCCCGAGACGTCGTGGTCTGGGCCCAAACAAGGTATGCAGAAGGAATGGAAATCCTTATGCGGTATTTGCTTCCCACAAGAAATACAATTATTAACTTTTTCTGACATCGGTCTGAGGCAAGAAAAGTTTCCCCAACGGGGTACTTAGCTTTAATGAAGACTTCGGTTTCCAAAATATTCGTAATTCAGGAGCTGGCCGACCGGCACTTGCGAACTGCTTCTGCTTCGGGCACCGCGCGGCAAAAAAGACTGAAGAACATGGCGTCGGCTGTGTCTTATATACTCTGGCCTCACTGACGTCAGAAGAGAAAGCGACAACCGATGCCGGACCAAGACTTTGGAATTCGGCCGACCGAGGGACCGCCTGACGGCAGAGAACCCATCTGTGATTACTGCAGCTGTATGCACGATGAACATCGTATATAGTGTCCTATCCATTTTGAAATAGTCTGCTTTGAAATGGCTTTTCCCTGTGCTCCTGCAGCGTATGCTACCAATAATTGCTCAGATTTTCTGAAAGCTTTGGTTTTGTCCAAGTAGAAGCGCAACTGTCTGTGGATGTCCAAAGAATGTAGAAGTTTCTCCCCTTTGTTCTGTGGTTTTGGATAAAAAGTTGGCAAGTGAATAGTTTGGTTTAGAGCCACACTTGATACCACCTTTGGCATAAACGTAGGGTTAGTTCTTAAAGACACCCTGTCCTGGTGGAAGATGAGGAAAGGTTCCACTGCCATTAGTGCCTGTAGTTCTGAAACTCTTCTTGCTATGTAACTGCCAGTAGCAGAGCAGTTTTCCAAGAGATGTATTTTATTTATGTTGTGTTAGCTGGCTCAAAAGGAGGTAGAGTTAATTTTTCCAAAACAAAGTTGAGGTCCCAAGTTGGTGTAGGTGCTCTACGGGGCGGTCTTATGTTTTTAGCCCCTCTGAGGTATTGTTTGAGCAAAGGATTAGAAAAAAATTGGTGGATCCGTGTTGTAATGAGCAGAGATAGCCGAGGCATGGATCTTGATGGATGAAAAAGACAGACCCTTGTCCAGCATCTCAGTTAAGTATTGCAGTATCTGAGGAATGTTTGGGACAAGAGGGTCAAGGCTGTGCGCTTGGTTCCAGGCACAGAATCTCTTCCATTTATCCGAGTAGGCTTTCCTGGTGCTAGGCCTTCTGGCCTCCAGAATGACATCCATAACAGCTTTGGAAAGAGGCATTGCTTGCTTGACTAGGGAATTTTCCATGCAGCTAGGTTTAAGGTCTTTAGCCGGCTGTGAAGTATCTGATTGTTGTGCTGCGTCAGCAACTCTGGGATTTCTGGCAAAATCCAGGGTGGTTCTTGTGCCAAGTTCTTTAAGATTGGGTACCAGTGCTGGCATGGCCAGTCTGGTGCAATCAGTATCATTTTTGGCTCTTCCTGCCTGGCTTTTATGAGTACCTTTGGGAGGAGAGGTAAAGGAGGGAAAGCGTATACTTGTAGTTGTTTCCAGCTGAATGAGAGGGCATCCACTTTCCATGCTTGTGGATAGTAGCTCCTTGTGCAGAATTTCTGTAATTGGCAGTTCTTTGGGGAAGCAAACAGATCTATGTCCGGGCTCCACCATTTTTGTGTTATCATTCTGAATATTTGTGGATTCAGTTCCCATTCGTGTGGGTCCATAATGTTTCTGCTTAGGTCGTCTGCCAGTGTGTTTTTCTCTCCTGGCAGGAATTGTGCTTGCAGATGAACTTGGTAGTTTAGAGCTGTGTTCCACAAGGTCATGGCTTGTCTGCAGAGGGGGTAGGAGTGTGTGCCCCCTTGCTTGTTTATGTACCACATAACTGTGGTGTTGTCTGTCTTTAGTAGTAATTGTCCTAGATGCAGTAGGTCCTTGAAAGTTATAATAGCATTTTGTACAGCTAGCATCTCTTTTTGATTGATGTGGAGATGTCTTTGCTCTGTGGGCCACTCACCATGGATACATTTTCCTGCCATGTGTGCTCCCCAGGAGTAATCCGATGCATCTGTTGTCAGCGTTTGCCTGGCTGTGGGTTGAGTGAAAGGCTGTCCCTTGTTGAGGTGACAAGCTTGTGCCCACCATCGAAACTCTTGTTGTAGGCAAGGAATTAGTGGTATAACTGTTTCCAAACTTTGACAGTGTTGAGATCATACGCTCTTTAGGTACCATTGTAGTTTCCTCATATGCAGTCTGGCATATGGAATTAGTAGTATGCAAGATGCCATGTAGCCCAAGGCCTGCTTTTTCTTGCAGGGAGTTGGGTCTTTGTTGCCATTAATTTAAAAAATTGAGTCAGTTGTCCTTGCTAGTCTGGCATGAGATACGCCATCTGGGCCGTTGTGTTCAAGCTACCACCCAGGAATGTTATCTGTTGTGAGGGCACTAGTTTTGATTTCTTTTCGTTTACTGTGTACCCCAGGCAACTTAATAAATTTTTTACGTACGCCAGATGTTTTAGTAGAATGTTCTTGCTCTCTGCTTGAATCAGGCAGTCGTCCAGGTATGGATAAATTTGAATTCCTTTTTGCCTGCAAAATGCAATTACTGGTGCCAGGCACTTTGTGAAGACCCTGGGCGCAGTAGATAAGCCAAAGGGCAGTGCAGAGAATTGATGGTGCATTGAACCAGCTAGAAATCTGAGGTATCTTCTGCAGTTTTCTCTGATAGGGACATGCAGTAGGGACATGCAGTTATGCCTCTGAGGTCCAACGTCACGAGCCAAGCTTTCTTGCCCAGCATGGGAAGAAGCTGCTGTAGTGTCAACATCTTGAATTTCGGTACATCCGGGTAAGTGTTTAGTGTAGAAAGGTCCAGAATGGGTCTCCAGGCTTTGTCCTTTCTGGGAACCAGAAAGAGTCTTGAGTAAAATCCTTGTCCTTTTTCCTGAGGTGGTACCTTTTGAATAGCTCTCATGTCCATGAGTGCTGTAATTTGTTTTTGAGCCTCTGCCCATTGATTTGGTGGCAGATTTGGCATTCCTTTTAGCCTTGGCAGGATGTGAAAATGTAACCTGTAACCTTGAGATACAATGTTGAGAACCCATTTGTCTTTGGTGATGCAATGCCAGTTGTGATAGAAGAGTGCCAGTTTTCCTCCTAAGGGGGCTGCCAAGAGTGTACTGTTTGGCAGCTGTAGTGGAAAGTCATTGAGTCTGTTTTTTATAAGGTTGAGGCCTGTCTTTTCCTTCTTTCTGGCCTGGTGTGCCCCATTGTCGAGGCCTGTAAGGTCCTTGTGTCCGACCTCTACCTCTTGGACATCTGTATCTGCCGCTTTGAGGTTTGTCTGTGGCTGGAAAGGACCAATTCTTTGTTGGCCAATTTCTGCTAAAATGATGAGGCTGAACATGCAAGAAATCTTTCACAGTTTGCATAGATTTTGCCTTATCCTCCATCTTCTTTAATACCTCCTCTGCATTAACTCCGAACAGCACATCCCGCTGCAAAGGTGCATCCTATAATTTGACCTTAACATGATCTGGTAACGTATGTTCCTTTAACGAAGCATGCCTTCTAATGACAGAGCCTGTAACTGCTGCTCTACAGGAGACCTCTAAGGAGTCAAACCCACATTGCAAAGTATGTTTTCCCACTTGTTCAGCAGCATGCAATAAATCCTGCATTTCTTTTAAGTTAGTAGGATCTGAATCTGGAAGCATCTTTTGTTTCAACTGAGACATCAAAAATTGCTGATATTTTAGCATGTGAAACTGGCAACTCAAGGCTCTCATTGCTAAAGTTGCAGATGTATATACCTTCTTTCCCCATCTGTCTAAAGCTCTGAAATCTGTCAGAGGGAACTGGGTTTTTTGCTGATGAGGCCTTAATCCCTTTGGGTCCCTGAGAAATAGTTTCAGGGTCAGCAACAGGGCTTTTGTACAGTAATTTGTGAGAGTCAGGGACTCTGCAATATCTATCAGGTTTAACTGGGGCTGGGTTCAAACTGGATTCAGTGTACACATCATCCACAATGTCTAAAACTGGCGGGATAGCAAGGGGTCTGTGTTGAGGCAATAAGAGGAAGTCTCTGAGCCTTTTCTTGGATTCTGAGTAATCCTGACCTTCCCAATGGAAATGCTCCCTCATGGTATTTAAGGTCTCCCCAAAGGAGTAATCCTCAGGTGGAGAGGCTGATGGAATTGATTCCTCAGCATCAGAATCCTCATAAGGGGGTAAAGAATATCCTCGGTCCGAGGAAGAGTCTGAGGAAATGGACACCTGGTCAGAAGAGTCATAGTCTGCATCGTGTCTGGACCTTTTATCAGGAGGGGGATGGGACCCCCTGATCAGGGTGCTAAGGTCCTCGGCCATTTTTAGCATTTGTTTCTTAGGCATGGAAGCCTGTCCTGGAGAGAGTTGCGTCTGTTTCTTTGCTTTTAAGGGGGGCTTAGACTTAACAGAGGATTTAATGGTCAACTGGGTAGGTCTGAAAACACCCTCTGTAACTGTGGATTGCTCAGCTACCTCGATTCCCTCTGTAGGTTTAGGATCGGTAAGCTGAAGACCTAGTGTATCCGAAGGCCCAGCCAGCTCCACGTGGGAGTCAGATGCGGTCTGTGGTTCTGTGGAAGTGGTTGTCAGGGGCTGCGTAGGTGCCTCGCTGAAAACCGGCAACCGGCCTAGAAGAGGCCTCGTCGTCAGTTTTGGGCCTCGGATGCCTGTCCTTGTCCTTTTTATGCATTGCAGTCGTCGGAATTTCCGACAGCATGGTGTAATTGAATTTTCTACCAAAATAATGCCGGGCAAAATCAAACAGACGTTTAATAGTGCGCTTGTTAAACCTAGCACAAAACCGACAACCAGTGAAGTCGTGGTCAGGGCCTAAGCATGGAATACAATAGGAGTGGAAATCCTTATGAGGTATTGGCTTCCCACAAGAAATACAGTTATTAACTTTTACTGATGTCGGTCTGAGGCAAGAAAAAGTTTCCCCAACGGGGTACTTAGCTTTTTTAGAAGACTTTGGTTCTGGATTCGGAATGAAAATCTCAGGAGTCGGCCGACCGGCACTTGCGAACTGCTTCTGCTTCGGGCACCGCACGGCAAGAAAAACTGAAGAAAATGGCGTCGGCTGCATCTTATATACCCCTGTTGCACTGACTTCAGGGAGGAGGCAACAGCAACCGACGCCAGACCAAGATTTTGGAACTCTGGCCAACTGCGGGACCGCCTGATGGCAGGATAACCCAAGTGTAATGACTGCAGCAGTGTAAAACGATGAACATCAAGCATGATGGATGGTGGAGGGCTACAAAAAGTAAGGTTTACAGAAGGAGGCAACAGGAAAACAGGGCTGGTGTTTTCAGTATTCTTCTGTCTCAAGACAAGTCAAGCATGGACTGCCTGTGCACTGATAAGTTTCTAAGACGGCTGGAAGAAAGCATCTGATTTACAAGTTTCAAGCAACCAGAGTTTAAATCAAGAACAAGGACTAACAAAATTATTTAATAGGAGGGACTTCAGATGGAGCAAATGGCACTAATTTACATAGACATATTAGGATCAAAATGTTCAGAAACTGCTAACTGAAGAAATGGCAGTTAGTGTGAATTTGAAGCATTACAATTTTTGTTTTGATATATACACAATGCACCTAATTTAACTACACACAATCATTGCACTGAAACAAAAATGCTGACTGTGTGAAGCACAACATTGCAGTCTGCGGACAAATTTGCATTTTGAGTTTGGGAAGTTTAATTGATGAAGCCAATAGGTGCATAAATGAACAATTATATCTAGGTTTGTGCACTTTTCAGGAACAAATTATAAAAAAAATGCAAGAGTGATAATCAGCACAAAATACTACAAAGTTAAGTGATTTTATTCAGAGATCAATGGATTTTGTAAACACAAACTCCCTGGACCAGACTGTCAATACACCAACCAGGGGTTAAAACGTATAGTTGTGTACACTTACCATATATGTAAATGTTGAGTGTATTCACTGTTGCCGTCATTACATCTGGGTTATCTGCCTGTAGATAGCCCTCAGTCAGCCTGATTATCAAAGTCTTGGGTCCTGCGTCGGGTTGCTGTCTCATCTTCCATGACGTCAGGTAGTCAGGGGGTATAAAGCATGCAGCCGACGCCATTACATCAGTTTTTCTTGCCCCAGATCTCAGGTGCCCCCATAATGGGAAGCAGTTATATACAAGGTTACACCTCCAACAAAAAGCAAATACACCAGAAAGCTTTAAGCATAGCAAGCAAGAATACAGGTATAGTCAATAGAAGTCAGGAGGCAGGAGGGAAGGTAACCAAGGTTTCAACAGTGAATACACTCTAACATCTACATTTATGGTAAGTGTACACAACTGTACTATGTTCTTCGTGTTTCACTGCTGCAGTCTTTACATTTGGGTAGATTCCCAAAGCTAAAGAAGCGAGGAGGCAGTTAGACAGCATTAGGACCAGCTATAAGGCCCTGCAAGACTGCAGTGGCAAAACTACCTCTGGATTTAGAAAAAATTGGCAAGTGGTAATGCTTGGTGAAGGTGCGTACAGAACTCCAGGTAGCAGCTTCTAGTATGTCCCTGGTAGAGACACCTCTAAGAAAGGCTGTAGAGGTAGATGCAGCCCTGGTTAAATGTGGTCTTATTCCCTGTGGGGTAGGTTTTCCATGATGCTTATAGCAGAAATGAATGCAATGGCCTATCCACTTAGAAATGGTTTGCTTTGAAATGGCCTTCCCCTCTGCCCCTGCAGCAAATGCAACCAGCTGCTGTTCAGATTTCCTGAGAGGCTTAGTCCTATCCAAGTAAAATCTAAGTTGTCTGTGCACATCCAAGGAGTGCAGTATTCATTCCCCTTTGTTCTGTGGATTAGAAAAGAAGGTTGGCAAATGAATGGACTGATTAAGGGCCACACTGGATACCACCTTGGGCATAAAGGAGGGATTGGTCCTGAGGGACACCCTGTCCGCATGAAAGATGATGAAATGCTCCACTGCCATGAGGGTCTGTAATTTAGACACCCTACTTGCTGAAGTGATGGCTAAGAGGAAGGATGTTTTCCAAGAAAGGAATTTCAACTCTGCATTTGCAGACGGCTCAAAGGGAGGCTGGAGATGGGGCTCTCCTGGGTGGTCTTAAGTTTTTGGCCCCTCTGAGGAATTGCTTCAGCAGTGGATAAAAGAAGAGGGGTGGGTCTGTATTATAATGAGCTGAGATGGCGGAGGCATGAATTTTGATGGAAGAAAAGGAAAGGCCCTTGTGAAGCATCTCAGTTAGGTATTGAATAATGAGCTGTAGATTGGGCATAGTTGTGTCCATCCCCTGTGTTTGGTTCCAGGAACAGAATCTATTCCATTTCTCAGCATAGGATTTTCTAGTACTAGGCCTCCTTGCCTCCAGAATGACACCCATCACTTGCTTACTGAGGGATGGTAAAGAAGTCATGTAATTAGCCAGGCTGCAAGTTTCAGGGTTTGAAGCTGTGGGTGCAGAATCTGGCTCTCCTGCTGGGACAGCAGGGCAGGGGTCTGAGGCAGGTGCTATGGTTCCAGAAGTGACACACTCCACAAGAAGGGGTACCAGTGTTGGCGTGGTCAGTCTGGTGCAAAAAGTATTGTCCTCAGTTTGTCTTGTTTGATCTTTATTAGCACTTTGGAGAGGAGAGGCAGAGGGGGAAAGGCATAAACTGATAGGTTTTTCTAGCTGAAGGACAGGGCATCCACTTTCCAAGCTTGTCTGTGGGGAGTCCTCGTGCAGAAATTGTCCAATTGGTAGTTCTGAGGTGAGGCAAAAAGGTCTATCTCTGGGCTCCTCCATCCGAATCTCAAAATGTTGAATATCTTTGGTTCCAGTTTCCACTTGTGTGGGTCCATGAGATTTCTGCTTAGGTTGTCTGCCAGTGTACTTAGCTTGCCTGGCAGGAATTGAGCTTGTAAGTGCACTTGGTAGCTCAAGGCAGTGTTCCACACAGAGCCATGACTGGTCTGCAGAGGGGGTATGAATGTGTTCCCCCCCCTGCTTGTTTATGTACCACATAACAGTGGTGTTGTCCGTTTTTACCAATAAGTGTCCTGGAAGAATGTGATCCTTGAAGGATGTCCGAGCATTCTGTACAGCTAACATTTCTTTTTGATTGATATGCAGGTGCATTTAACTCTGGTTCCATTTGCCCTGAATGCACTGCCCTGCCAAGTGATCTGCCCATGCATACTCTGATGCATCTGTTGTTGGGGTTTGGGCAACAGGGGGTAGAGTGAATGGCAGTCCCTTGTTTTGGTGGCAGGCCTCTGCCAACCAAAGGAACTCTGTCTTTAGACAAGGTATGATAGGAATGATTGATTCTAGGTCCTGAGAATGTTGGCACCATAGGTTTTTAGATACCATCGTAGTTTCCTCATATGCAGTCTTGCATATGGAATTAGTAGCATGCAAGAGGCCATGAATCCATGGGCTTGCAGTACTTTCCTTGCAGATAGCTGGGTCTTTGTGGCCAGTAGTTTGAAGTAAGCTGTCAAATTAACTTGTTTCTCTGGTGTGAGGTATGCCATCCGGGAAGTTGTAATCAAGTTTGCTGTCAGGAATACAATTTGTTGGCAGGGTACTAGATGTGATTTATTTTCATTTATGGTGTACCCCAAAGAAGTTAGTAATTTCTTTACAAATGTCAGATGATTTAATAGTATGTCCTGGCTTTCTGCCTGAATTAGACAATTGTCCAGGTATGGGTATGTTTGAATATTTCTTTGCCTGCAAACTGCAATGACTGGAGCTAGGCACTTTGTGAATACCCTGGGCGCAGTAGACAAGTCAAAGGGCAGTGCAGAGAACTGATAGTGCATGTAGCCTGCTCTGAAGCATAGGCATCTTCTGCAAGACTCCCTTATTGGGACGTGCAGGTAGGCTTCCTTTAAATCAAGTGTTGCCAACCAGGCATTTTTGCCTAGCATAGGAAGCAGCTGATGAAGAGTTAGCATTTTGAATTTTGGGATTACCAAAAAAGTGATTAGGGTAGACAGGTCCAGGATAGGACGTCAGGAATTGTCTTTTCTGGGTACCAGGAAAAGTCTTGAGTAGAAACCTTGCCCCCATTCTTCTTCTGGGACAGGTTGAATAGCCCTGATGCTTAGGAGAGAGACAACTTGCTTTTGAGCCTCTGCCCACTGGTTTGGGGGTAGGTCTGGTCAACAGTTTGGGGTTGGTAAGGAGTGGATGTGGAATCTGTATCCTTGGGAAACTATATTTAAAAGCCATTTGTCTTGGGTAATAAGTTCCCAGCTTTTTGCATGCGGGGCGATCTTTCACCCTAAAGGAACAGTCAGTTGAGCAGGGCTTGGAAGGTTTAAAGTTACGTCATTGTGATAGTTTACCATAGGGGTGTGTCTTACTACTTCCAGCTTTGGAAGTGGGAGCCCCCCCACTGCTTAGACCTGTGAGTACCTTGGGACTGAAGCGTAGGTGCACTGCTGGTTCTGGGTTTGGACTGAGAAGGCCTGGAAGAGGCAGGAAAGGACTAATTCTTAGAAGGCCGGTGCCTACTAAATCTGGGAGGTTGTACTTGCAGGAAATCGTTAACAGTTTGCATAAATTTAGCTTTTTCCTCCATCTTTTTAAGTACTTCTGCTTTGTTGCCAAACAGGTGGTCTTGGTTTAAGGGAGCATCCAGTAATTTAGCTTTAACATGATCTGGCATAGATTGCTCCTTAAGCCAAGCATGCCTTCTAAGTACAGACCCAGTGACAGCAGCCCTGCAAGATGCCTCTAATGAAACAAAACCACATTTCAAAGTATGTTTTCCAACTTGTTCAGCAGAATGCATTAAATCCTGTAATTCTTTATTTTCAGCACAGTCAGGAATCAACATCATTTTCTGTTTAAGCAATCCAATAATATGCTGCTGATACTCTAACATATGAAACTGGCAGTTTAAGGCCCTAATGGCCAAAGCTGCATAAGTGTATACCTTCTTTCCCCATCAGTCCAGGGCGCTGGAATCTCTATCAGAGGGGGTAGGGTTTTTGGCAGTAGTAGCCTTAATGCCTTTTGGCCCCTGTGAAATGGCCTCAGGATCCGCAGTAGGATTCTTAAAGAGGAACTTGTGAGAGTCAGGTTTTCTGGGAGCTGGAGGTAAAGTGTCAGGGGCCAGGCTAGATTCTGAAAAGGCATCATCTACAATGTCCAGTACAGGAGGGATAGCTAAAGGCCTGTGTTGAGGTAGGAGTAAAAACTCCCTAAGCCTCTTTTTGGAGTCAGAGTAATCCTGGCTTTCCCAGCGGAAATGCTCCCTAAGAGTATGCAAAGTTTCACCACAAGAGAAATCCTCTGGAGGGGAAACAGAGGGAATGGAATCCTCTGAATCAGAATCCTCATAGGTAGAAAAGGGCAACTCCTGGTCATCAGAGAAAACAGAATTTCAGAATCCTGATCAGAAGAATCAGAAGGAAAATCAGTTCTAGGTCTCTTAGAGGGAGAAGGGTGGCTTCCCCTGATTAGAGTAACAAGGTCTTCAGCCATTGTTATTTGTTTTTTAGGCATAATGGCCTGACCATGCAGTCTGGGCGTCTGTTTTCTAGGCATGGATCAAGTCTTAAGCCTTGAAGAAGAAGATGGCATATTTTAATATGCAAGTCAGTACACCTGAATACACACTCAGAAGCCGGTCCCTGCACAGCGGCTGCGGACCCATCCAAGATAGAGACATCTGCAGGTTCCACAGTCGAAGAAGCATCACGCAGCATACTGGACTCCGAATGGGTCTCTGTAGAGGCCTGCGAATCTGAAGTAGCAGGTATCAGAGGCTGCAAAAGCACCTCACTGAGTACCGGCGAACTGGCGACTAGCTTAGGAGATGCATCATTGGCAGCTTTGGACCTATGTGGTCTGTCTCTGTCTTTATCTTTGCATTTTTTCAGAATGTCGGTAGTCGCGTGGCTTACAGAAGCCATTTCAGGATAATTGAACAGAGTACCAAAATATTTAGATGCGAAAATGAACAGACGAAGAACAGTTCCAAGGTTTGAATAAAACACAAAACCTACAGCGGGGTACGTCGTGGTCTGGGCCTAAGCAAGGAATGCAGTACGAATGAAAATCTTTATGAGGTATTTGCTTACCACAAGAAATACAATTGTTAACTTTTACTGACATCAGTTTAGAGCAAGAAAAAGGATCCCCAACGGGTACTTAGCTTAGTTGAAGACTTCGGATCTGAAACTCGAAAATGAAAATTTCAGGAGTCGGCCGACCGGCACTTGCGAACTGCTTCTGCTTTGGGCACCACACGACAAGAAAGACTGATTTAATGGCGTCGGCTGCATGCTTTATACCCCTGACTACCTGACGTCATGGAAGATAAGACAGCAACCGATGCAGGACCCAAGACTTTGATAATCAAGCCAAATGAGGGCTACCTGCAAGCAGATAACCCAAATGTAATGACTGCAACAGTGAAACACGAAGAACATCATACTAGACTTGGTCCTCAGTAATATGGGATAGTGCTGCAAATCCCTCTAATGTAATGTCTTCTTTGGTAAGGTCAGACCACAAAATGGTCTCATTTGAAGCAAAAATAAAACCTGAAACCTCAGCTAACAATGGAATATTCAGGAACTAATCTAAGGCTAACTTCCTACTATCAAGTGATAACCTGGCAAAATTTCAAGCCTCCATAAACCCTGACAACACTGCTGCCTACACGGAACTGTTCACAGAAATACTAAAACATGTTACTAGCTGCACAAAAGCAGCTGTACCCACCAGAAAGAAGTACAGAACTAAAAAAAAAAAAACAAGCCACTCTCGTGGAATTAAAAGCATCAACAGGCTGTATAACAAACGATAGAAAATCATGGCCAAAATTAGAAGGTGTAGCACCCAGCAGGATAAAAGCACTCAAAAGACAAAAAGTCTACCACTGCCAAATCTGATGTAAATTTGGCTTCCCAGGCCAAGGGCAAACAAGACATTCTTTAGCTATGTCCACAACCTCAAAGGCAATGCACATTTGTGTGCAGAGCTCATTGTCAATGGAGGCATCTATATGGAAGCCAGCACTTCTGGATGACATTAAAGATTGAAACAATACTAATTTTGTGAACTTTAATCATACTTTGACTTAGGAATAGGGTCCATTCTTGTCGTGGTATTAGAAACCCAAAAGATTTGGAGAAATTAAAAAGTGAGAAGCCAGAAAATGCATCAAACCTACTGGCCGACAAAATTCAGCTCAAACTTTACCCCTCTCACCTCCTCAATCTTCCCTCAGAAAATACCATCAAATACAACTCCCTCTACTATCACAAGGGAACAAGTCCTTAATGCTCTCTCTAAGGCCAAGCACAATGCATCAATGGGCCCACACAACATCCCAGGATGCCTTCTAATTTGAATGAAACCTGACCTATCAGGTCCACTGGAATTGCTATTTAACTGTAGCCTCCAAAAAGGTTTCATGCCTCATAAATGGAGAACAGCAACAGTCATCCCTCTGCAAAAAGGTAGGCCATCTACAGATCTTGGAAACTACAGACCCATAAATCTCACTAGTCTCATATGCAAAACCATGGAATGAATTACCATAGAAATGATCAATATGGAATAGAAAAACCTCCAGACACTGGAACCAACCCAATTTAGTGCTGTAAAGAGCAGGTTATGCCCACTCAACCTGATGGACTTTGAGAAGGTCACAAACGCAATGAATAAGGGCAAAATATTTCATACTGCCAAGCTTGACTTGGCCAAGGCATATGGTACTATAATCCACTAGGGCATTGAGGACAAACTCAAAAAGTTAGACATAAACCCTTATGTCACCTGGTGGATAGCCAACTGGCTCAGAGACAGGACCCTGGAAGGAAGAATTGGGGAGTCTACTTATACAAAGACGTCAATCACAACCAGGGTCCCTCATGGAATGGTCCTGGGACTGGTCCATTTTGGCATTTACTTCTCTGAGGTCAAGGCCAATGTCAATGACTACATTTGCATATGAGTGCAAGTTAGGAGCAGTCACAGAATCTCTCACTAACACAAATTTTCTCCAGGAAGGGCTTACACACACAAATAACTGGAGCCAGAGTCATGGACTAAAACTAAATGCCAAGAAATGCAAAACAGCATCCTTCAAGGAAATCATCCACCTCTGGTAACTATCATGTTGACAACACACCCTAAGAGATGACGCAGTCATCAGGGACTTGAGGACACACACAGGCAGTAATCAAGCCTATGACCATGTGTCTACAGCAGTGAGGAAATCATCCTAAGTTGTGCAACTTGTAAACAAAGGTATGGCATCTAGGTCCAATGAGGGGATTGTTCCAGTGTATTTGACATTCATCAGACCTATCACAGAGTACAATGCCCCCTTTGGCAAGTACCTCATCATTCTCATCCAACAACTGGAATGTCCGTAAAGGTTCCTCACTAAAATAATACAGGGCATAAGTAACATGCCCTATACAAACCGCTTCAAGGCTCTATCCTAGTATTTTGTCTCCAGCAGGCTGCTAAAGGAATATCTATGCCTGACATACAAAGCACTGTCAGACCCAAACCTGACGGACCTCCTGCAGATCCGCAAAACAAACAGCACCAGAATTACCCATTCTACAGCCTTAAAACTTGCATGTGATATAAATAAGACCTGTTGGATAGACAGGTATGGATCCCACAGATTATCCCTTCACTGGAAAAGTCCCCTCCATATATGTGAAGCAGAGTTCCTTCTTAATCCAGTTCAAGTGCAACTTGGGTGGGGAACAGGAAATTCATCCCTGAATTGGCACCTGTGCCTCTAATGTACACAGGCAGCCTGTAAATAATTCATCTCCGAGGCCCCTAATTACACTTATCAAGGGTACCAGAACTTGCAGATTTGAGATGCATGGATAAGCTTAAAAAGGCAGTGGGGTAACACAAGCTACTTCAATAGCTGTGTGAGAATGGAAGGTCATCAAATAAAAAGATCAGGGTAAAGGCAATAATCAAGAATGTTCAAAATGCACCTTGCAAACAAAATAAACAATACCATAAAGAACTGGCAAGATACGACATGTGGTTTTGCACATGGGAGATGTAAATGCCCAATCAGCAAATAAATGAGAGAGAAATAATGTAAGTATCTCAAACAGGAATAGTGAAAGATAAAATGAAGTAATTGCATTTAACTTACAATGGCATGATCCAAGCCAAATGAGAAAGTAATCCTGAACAAGGGGAAAGGCTAAGCAGTAGCAATACACGCAAGAAGAATTACTTAAAAAAAATCATACTTAACATAAGAAATCATTCAAGAGAGAGATGTCAAAAATTACATACAAAACAGCTCAAGCAAACCCGGATGACTTTGGATGCTTGCACAAAATTTGACAGAAGGAAAGAACCAGAGAGACTGGAGGCATGATATACTGAGACAGTGATGGAGCTAGCATCTGGGAGTCCTAGCACCTGTTGGCATAGTCAGTGATTCTTCCTGCAAAATGGAAAATCTATGACATTATATCGGTCCTATACATATTACAATACTAGGTGAAGTAGTGCACTTAAATTGTAACAAATTTCAGTAAAACCATAATAAAAAGAATGTTTTCTTAATTTCTACATACTTTAGTGCTCCCTGAGAAAACTGCTTTGTCCACATGTTCCACCACATGGTCTTCATTTTGGCTGACTTCTTCAGACCACTCTGCACAACGCTGATGAACCCAAAAGTGACCTGAAAAATTAAATAATTCAAAAAAATATAATATTCACATTTTATGATAACGCTATGCAACTTGTGTCCTCAAACTGAAATTTCAGCAGTCACAAATATATGACTGAACATCTCAGGTAACTTGTCAAAGTAAAGTATTAGGAAGGATAAAGTACAGTTATGTACACTTACCATAAATGTAGATGTTCGAGTGCATTCACTGTTGCAGTCATCACATTTGGGTCATCTGCCTGCAGGTAGCCCTCAGCCGCCCTGAATACCAGAGTCTAGGAATTTCTGGGTCGGAAGCTGTCGCTTCTTCCATGACGTCAGGGGTACAAAACATGCAGCAGACACCATTACATCAGTTTTTCTTACCCCAGATGTCAGGTGCCCCCAAAACAGGAAGCAATTACATGGTAAGCAATACCCCAGCACAAAACAAATACCAATGATATAAGATATGCCAGACAAAAAGGATAGGAAAGAAATGAAGAGAAGTCAGGGGGGTGCTGGAGGGAGGGTAACCAGGACTGCAACAGTGAATACACTTGAACATTTACATTTATGGTAAGTGTACACAACTGTACTATGTTCTTCGTGTTTCACTGTTGCAGTCATCACATTTGGGTGGATTCCCAAAACTAAGGAAGGGTGGAGGTAGTTATGAAGCATTAGGGCTGGCAATCAGGCCCTGTAAGACTGCTGTGGCAAATCCAGTTATGGATTTAGAAAATATAGGCAAGTGGTAGTGCTTGGTGAAAGTGTGTACAGAGCTCAAGGATGCAGCTTCCAGGATGTCCCTGGTAGGGACTCCCCTGAGAAATGTTGTAGAGGTAGATGTAGCCCTAGTGGAATGAGTTCTGATTCCCTGTGGGGTGGGTTTCCCATGGTGCTTGTAGCAGAAATGTATGCAGTGTGCTATCCGTTTAGAAATGGTTTGCTTTGAAATAGCCTTGCCCTCTGCCCCTGCAGCAAAGCTGACTAGCAGCTGGTCAGATTTTGAAAGGTTTAGTCCTGTCCAGATAGAACCTAAGCTGCCTGTGCACGTCCACGGAATGCAGGATCCTTTCCCCTTTATTCTGAGGATTATGAAAAAAGGTTGGCAAATGAATGGACTGGTTTAAAGCCGCACTAGACACCACCTTGGGCATAAAGGATGGGTTAGTCCTGAGGGCAACCCTGTCTGCATGGAAGATAATGAAG
Organism: Protopterus annectens; assembly: GCF_019279795.1. Taxonomy (NCBI): domain Eukaryota; kingdom Metazoa; phylum Chordata; order Ceratodontiformes; family Protopteridae; genus Protopterus; species Protopterus annectens. The sequence continues at coordinate 440,864,209 of NC_056732.1, read as the reverse complement.
GGTTCCAGTGCCATAAGGGCCTGCAATTCAGACACTCCTCTTGCTGAAATGATGGCTAGAAGTAAAGCTGTTTTCCATGAGAGGAATTTTAACTCTGCTGTGGCCGCAAGTTCAAAGGGCGGAAGTGTGAGCTTTTCTAATACAAAGTTAACGTCCCAGGCTGGAGTGAGTGGGAGCTCTCCCGTGGGGGGAGGGGGGTGGCTCCTCTCAGGAACTGTTTTACCAGAGGATGAGAGAAGTGGGGTGGCTCAGTATTATAATGAGCCGAGATGGCAGAGGCATGGATCTTAATTGAAAAGGATAGGAATTTGCGGAGCATTTATGTTATATAATCTAGTATAGGACGTAAGCTGGGCATAGTTGTGCCCATTCCCTGAAACTGGTTCCAGGAACAGTATCTTTTCCATTTTTCCAATAGGATTTTCTAATACTAGGCCTCCTTGCCTCAAGAATAACATCCAGCACCTGCTTACTGAGGTTTGCTGGAGTTCAATTCAGGGGATTAGCCAGGCTGCAAGGTTCAGGGTCTGTAGCTGAGGGTGCAGAATCTGGCCTGCCTGCTGGGACAGCAGGGAAGGAGTCTGAGGCAGGTGCCATGGTTGTAGCACTGTCATACTGCGCAAATGAGGGCACAGTTTTCTGGCCGTTGATTTGGAA